>NW_018129353.1:0-3405 GCF_001952655.1 Monopterus albus
GGCCTTGAGACGTGAGAGTGTTCGTTCAACCCCAAAGTGACCCCCCACTGGTCCATTGTGAAGTGGTTTCATCACAGGGGCACGATACATGCGGGGCAGCAGGACTCTTGGGCAAAACAATGTTCCCCTAGCACAGTAAAACTTCCTTAGTAACACCCCACCCTTTTGAAAGAGTCTCTTCCATTGAGACCAGTATGCTTTGGTGGCAGGGCTGCAGTGTGGTATTTCTGACCAAGCCGGGCGACCCTCGCCTTTCTCCATCCATTCCATCACCGGTCCTATATCCAAATTCGCTCGTTGGGCCGCTTTGAGTTGCTCCGGTGTCCAACCACTGAACAGGTTTGTGCTCCAGGGTTCACTGACTCTGTTTATGTCAGGGAGGTGAGTGACACTCCCATGAAGATAGAGTGAACCCAATTAAAAAGCCAGTCGGCTGAGGCAGTAGCACAGACTTTAATGTCCTTTTGTGATTCTAGCAGAAAAACACACAGTCTTGGGGATCAGGCAGAAGACTGGTACGTAATACAGTCCAGGGTCGAAGTCTCCGGCAAGGCAGCAGGGAAGGCAAGGCAGAAGCGCAGGTTGGTTGAACAGGCAGGGTGTCGATCTCAGGTTGGCAGTCAGACAGTAGGGAGCAGGCTGGATCACAGGTCGGTAGAGCAGGCAGGGGTCCGGTACCAGGAAAGCAGTCAGGGAAAAACGCTGGAGAGTCTAGACAAGGCATAGAACAATCTGGCAGCTCCTCACAGTGTGAGGAGCTGCTATATGCTGTGGTGAACAGGTGTGGGTGATTAGTGGCAGGTGAAACCAATGTGCATAATGAGCTGAAGTTACCGGGGTTGTGGATGAGCTGGTGATAGGAAGCGCTTTCAGAGTAAAAGCAGGGAGCATCGGAAGCCAGCGGGGCAGGATCATGACAGTTTATGGTTGTGCGTAGCAAAGAGGGTTCTAGTTGATTACCCCCACCGCCACTGTCCCCTACCCCCACTGGCGTAAGCCCAGAGGTGACTGCCTGAGAACTGGTTCCAACTGTAACCACCCCCACTGGCATCGACTCCTTGGGGCTAGGGACACCGACGGAGTCATCCAGTTGGTCATTTAGGTTGCACTACACTTCTTTGTCTTGACGTTGGTGGTGTGCGGCACCGGGTTCTGGCACCGTGCAGGGGCATGACTCCCGACAGGGCCTCCTTGACAATGCTTCTGCATTCAGATGTTGCTTTCCTGGCCGGTGGAGAACCGGGAAGTCATACTCTGCTAGTTTCTCCAACCAGCGGGCAAGCTGGCCCTCAGGTTCTTTCATCCGGGTCAACCACCGCAGGTTGCTATGGTCAGTCCGCAGGCTGAACTCCCTCCCTAACAGGTACAGTACTGTCTGAAGTGAGAGGTGAACTCGACAGCTGCCAGGAGCTCCCTCCTGGTGGTGCAGTAATTTTGCTCAGTAGTTGACAACCTGTGGCTCCCATATGCCAAGACTCTTTCCACACCCCCTGGACCTGAGACAGTACTGCCCCAATGCCGCGGTCACTAGCATCGGTGTCTAAAAACAATTGTCCATGGTCTAAGGGGTATCCTAGGACGGGAGCAACGGTCAACCTTTTTTTCAGTTCGTCAAATGCTTCCTGACATTCTGCTGACCAGTGGAAACATGCATACTTTTTGGTGAGGTCATGCAGCGGCTTGGCTACCATGACAAACTGTTTGATGAATCATCGGTAGTAGGAAGCCAACCCGACAAACTGCCGAACCTCCGAAACATTTTTGGGCGTGGGCCAATGTGCGACCTTCTGGGGGTCGGTGGCCACACCCCTGGCTGAAACAACATGCCCCAGGTAAGCCACCTCTTTTTTAAACAGGCAGCACTTAGATGGTTTCAACTTTAAATTGGCCTTCCGCAGCCGGGTGAACACCTTGTCCAGTCGAACATCCCGGCCCAAAACTATGATGTCGTCCAAGTAGACGAGGCACATCTCCCATTGCAGTCCAACCAGCACTCTGTCCATAAGCCTTTGGAATGTGGCCGGCACATTGCAGAATCCAAAAGGCATTCCATTCCATTCAAAGAGTCCATTCCTGTTCGGGCTCGGGGGTCATTTCCACCTGCCAATATCCTGAAGTCAAGTCCAAAGTGCTGAAGTATTTGGCAGTGGACAGGGTGTCGAGGGTGTCCTGAATACGAGGCAGGGGATAAGCATCCTTAATTGTCCTGTCATTTAAGGTCCTATAGTCAACACACAATCTAAACGTTCGATCCTTCTTTCCTACCATCACGATAGGGGCAGCCCAACCACTATTGCTAGTTCTAGCCAGACCAGCATCTTTGTCGTACCTGTGAGTCGGCTGCAATTTGCTTGTCCCGGGCCATCCTGCGGGGCTGCTGCTTGACTGGGGGGCCTGGGGTGGTCAGGATATCATGCTGCACAAAGTATGGAATTGGAATGGAAGTAAGATACTATAATTTATTGTACAGCAGCATAGGATTACCTGTGGTGTGCACAATAAATCAGACATTCTTGGAAAGAGAAGGGGAATCGTGTCTTTCCTCTCTGTTAGCAGAGGCCAGATCAGTGTCTCTTTCAAACCTCGTTGTAATTGCTTCATTTGCCTGGAGCTTCTTCCCAGGACCTGCAAAATAATTTGCAACAGAAAAGCCCAACAGCCTTACAATCCGTAAGCTGACAGCCAAATAAGTATGTTAATAAACTCATCAGCATCCACCTGTAAGGTATTTCATAAAAAAGCCACAATGTTAAAGACAAAATCTAGTTCTACATCCAAACTTCAACTCGGATTAGTCAGGTTGACACGACCATACTGGACCTGTTAGGTCTAGAATACTCACAGCATGGAGCAGCAGTTTGTCCAGCAGCCATCTTCTGTTCTGTGATGTGACAGGAGGCAAATCCCAGGACAGAGCCAGCTCAGTGATTATCATCTTGACTTCAGATGATAATTCTGTGGTACCATCCAGCTAATAATATACATTTGAATTAATTCTTGATGTCTCAAGACTTACTCTTTCATACATACATACATATTCAAATTTGATGCAGATACTTTGGATTAGACCTCTTATCAATCAATTTAAAGAATAATGTCCACAACTCCATCATGTCTCAAAAAAGGAAATTGTTGTAGTTAATTTTTAATTTATGTTGTGCAAATAAAGCCAGTTGTGACTAATTTCGTGTGCTAAATTATTTATCAAGCTTCTATCAATGGAGTGGGTGAATTAAAATAGGTAAATCAAGATTAGAGGACTTTGACAATTGCTTTCAGTGTTACTGGTGTTAAGAAAACTTAGCAAGTGACATGTAAGATTGAAAAATTCTAAAGTTTAGATGTCTGCAAAACTACCCAGTTTTAAATGCAGCGGCAGATACCATATACAGTGCCTTGCGAAAG
>NW_018129354.1:0-428 GCF_001952655.1 Monopterus albus
AGTGTGGGAAAACACAACTCTGTGCGACTATGCCCAGTGGGTGCAACCCCTCCACATCAGGATCATGTTTCTATTTTTCTGCCCAGCCTCAGAGTGTTCAGACTGTTTCAATCTATATTTTTGAGCTGTCAGGAATTTCACCAGGCTACATCGCTGTCACCTTGTCACCCAATGCCTCACCGGTATGTCAAGTTGCATCACTCACTCACAAATTCAAATACTCACTTCTAACAAATCCTTCGTTTAAAGTCATCTGTGTCAACACTTAAAAAAGTACGACTTCTGGTTTTGCATCACAGGGAAATAACGAGTCCACCTACATCTGTGCAAACAACAAGGGTAAAGTTAAATTCTTCAGCGCTCTCCTCCAGAGTGATGGCACGCTGGTGAAGCAGAATGTGAGTTGTACTTGCCTCAGACTAGTGCTG
>NW_018129354.1:566-3113 GCF_001952655.1 Monopterus albus
TTTTTTTTTGTCCTACAACTCAAAACAGAGACTTAACATTTAATGGAGTGCACAAAGTTATGCATGCGGTCTTTTTGAACATGATATTCAAGAAAGATCGAGGCAAACATTAATTCAAACCATCACTATCTCAAGGATATATATACAGTATATGTATATATATTTATATTGATTACAAAAACAGGCCAGTGGAAGCTCATTGTCACCTGTCTTTGCTCTACAGCTGAGTGTGAACTCTGTGAAGGGCAGTGTCGATGGAGACAAAATCCAGTGTACCTTTATGGCCACTGTGCCAGCCTCAGCTACTAGAGCATCAGCAACACCTTTGTCAGTGCAAGTCTTCACTGGAACTTACAACAGCGGTAGGCTGACACATTAAAGAGTCATATTCACATCTACATCATATGTATTTTCAATGTTAAGACTGGCCTATGTGCTAAAAACACAGCGATCTCATTGTTTTTTTTGCTTGTTCTCTCAGATAATGAAAATTTGGGCCCAGCCAATTCCCAACTAAGCACCACTCCGGTGGACCTGTCAAATCCTAGCGCCACTGTCACCTATTCAAATTCCACCATCGCCAGCCCCACGGCCAGCACCACCGCCAGCACCACCGCCAACACCACCGCCTCCTCCACTGCTGCTCATAACTATGCCATAGCACTCCAGCAATCACTGATGCAAGGTAAGCCTAAGACAAAGTGTTTTTTATGGATAACTGAAACTATAGTATCTTCTTTAAAAGAGCAAACATTGAACAAGACCTACTAATTGTTTTTCTGTTCTCCTATCGTCCTCTGTAGCTCTGCTGATCAGTGTTACAATGCTGGAACTGGCCATGCTATGAGCAAACTGAAATCCCAATGAGTCAAAAGATCTCATCAACATACGCTACTCACTATAAACATTTTACAAGAGGTTAACTATACACGCAGAGTCTAAGGAATCATGTTGTATTCTATATGAACTTACTTTAGATTAAAATATAAGGAATGAAGGCGGGTCATCATTCTTCTGCTTTCACATCTGTTACAGAGTCTGAAAATGACAAGAAATTATTTTAAGAGATTGTTTTAATGTAATCCATTCTGTTCTATGAGTTACTTAATTGCATCTTTGAATGGCTAGAATAGAGTACAAATGAGAAGCACTATTACAAGTGGAACCAGTACAAGTAATCAAACATAAATTCCAGATGAAGGGAACGGGTACTTGGCTTTCACCAGGGGGTGTCATGCTTCATGCAAATTGTGGGCTTGGGGTCTAGTTACTTTTTAACTCGTGTTGTCCTGGGGTCATTCTGATCACAAATTAAATCTTTTGCTGTCAAAATATGTTTTTTATTCATCAAATGGTCTGAAAATAATGTGGGTTGTTTGATACTATGCTCTTCATGATTAAAATAAAATTGAAGTAATTTGATTGAATTATGGGTGTTTTATTGAATTTAATAACTTTTGTTTCCTCTGGGGTCAAAAAGACCCTGTAGCACAAAGTGGTGCAATGGAGCAAATTGCTGCACCATACTGCTTTCCAAAACATCTTTGATCTTGGATGTCTGATGTGTGGTTTCAAGCAATGGTTATGACAAGAAAAAACAGGTCTTTTCTGGTGTTGGAGCATTTCACATTTTAGTCTGAGAGAGACAGGCAGCACAATGAGGAGGCAGATGCATTATACTGCACAGGAGGCTTGTAAGCTCATTTTTGACCACGTTGTGGAAAAGAATGGCCAGGAGGACAGTGCTGAACATAATGGGGAGTGAAGTCTTCCGGTTCTTGTACCATGCCAACTCTGAGAGATGAGGCAGTCCAAGTAGTTTCAATACAATGCTGATTTATTCAATGAACACAGGTAAAAATTAACATTACACGCTCAGGTATCTTCCACCCCCCAACCTGCACGCAAGCAGCTGAAGGATGAAAGACCCAGAACCACAACAGGCCTATACATGTATCAATTTTGTTGGGCTAGCTCCATTCTACACAGAAACGCCAAACCGTGACGTCTCTGGTGCCAGCTTTGCAGCTGACCATAGCAGTAGTCAAAACATGAAGCAAATCAATGTGTGTGTGTCTGTTGATTGTGGTGTGTAGCTAAAAACATTGTAACACAAACTCTAGTGACATGTCATGACATTAAACATAAGAAAATATTATGGCTAAGGCCACAGTTATGCACATCATAATAATAATATTAAACATCCCATCTGCTGACAGTCAAACCTTTCTATCTAGTTATCCTTGACCATATGCACCCTGCAAAAACTCATGACAATGACTAAGCATTTGACAGCCTAAACTAGACATCCTGTCTCCACTAAACATTTCTAATACAAGTAACTAACCAATGTCTATCTGACTAAAAATATCTAAAAACTACCCCTTTCGACATGACCATAATCGTGTCGACCTAAATCAATGTCCCATTTTCCCCAGATGAAGCTACCTAGCGTTTCAAGAGGTGAGAGGCCCCCCACCAAAGCCACCCCCTCAAGGGTAAACTACAGAGCTGAGTACGTCAGGGAAAAATGAACTAAAAACACAA
>NW_018129354.1:3185-3405 GCF_001952655.1 Monopterus albus
CATACAACACAGGAAGTGTTAACTGACACCTCCTCTGCTGCATTTTGAACCCATTCAAGCCAAAAATTCTTCTGAGTAAACCCTGTTTCTATTTCCAATTTTCTTTGCAGATTGGTTGGCGGAGGAGTGTGACATGAATCAGATTTAGGAGAGCCATCACGAGTGTATACATCATATGGATTAATTGAATTAATTGAATTTGTTCTTACAATTATTCTAA
>NW_018129355.1:0-542 GCF_001952655.1 Monopterus albus
CGAAGCAAGCCACACACATCCATACTCATAAATGTCACAGGTGGCAGTTCCTCTAGATAGTGAGACACAAATCTGGGGGTGTCCTCCCCACACTCGTTCAAAACTTTAAGGCAAGCCTTAACATTATTAACGCCTTTATGCACTCCCTTATGCAAGATGTTACGCTGGGTAGTGACGCAGACTTCATAGAGCGTTTTCTTCGAAGCCTCAATCCACTCAGTGTCAAAGGTATTGACTGCCAACAGGACAATCTCATCCTGACTTAAGGTCCTTAGTTTAACATAGAGGAAATGCAAAAATTCATCCCCTTCCTCTACTATAACTTTACCGTCAGTTGTTTTATACACTTCAGGTTTTAATCGAACCTTGGCAAACACAGGAGCTCCAGGTGCACGTGCGACCGTCACGTCCGCCATCTTCGACTTATTTGCTTGGCTGCAGTAGAGGATGCCGAGGATAGAGTTAGGTGGAAATAGATGATTCGCTGTGGCGACCCCTAACGGGAACAGCCGAAAGAAGAAGACTATGAAGTATTTCCCACA
>NW_018129355.1:587-3403 GCF_001952655.1 Monopterus albus
GAAATAATCCCCAGATATGGAATACCTGAGAAAATATATAGTGACAATGGAACTCACTTTGTAAACAGTGTAATATCATTGTTAGCTCAAACTCTGCACATAGATCTGAAACATCATTGTGCATACCATCCACAATCTGCAGGGTTAGTGGAAAGACATAATGGAATTCTTAAAGCGAAACTAAGGAAAACCATGGAAGAAACTGGAAAGAATTGGATTTATCGCCTGCCATTAGTACTCTTAAACATGCATGTAACCCCCACAGCAGGTGGGTTAACACCCTTTGAGTTAATGTATGGCAGACCTTACATCATTTCACAGCTGAAACCTTTCCAGCGTTCAGATGAAGAGCCTGAACAAACTCTGGCAGATTATATGGCAAAAACACTAACATACAAGGAGATTGTTTGTGTTAATTCTGTTCCAGTGGAGCCACAGATTGAAACTGTGAAACCTGGAGACTGGGTGCTACTGAAGGTGATTAAAAGAAAGAACAGGTCCAGTCCAAGGTGAGAAGGTCCATACCAGGTACTGCTTACTACACCTACAGCAGTCAAGATAGCTGAGAGGACATCCTGGATTCATCTGTCCCACTGCAAGCTGGTAAAATTGTTATCCTCATAAAATAGGTGAAGGACAGTTAGCTGCACACCACCGCTCCCTGAAGGCAGTAAGTCTGATTACAAAGCGGGCTTTTTCCAATAAGGAAGAGTCGTCTCAAACTCAGTGAAGAAACCAACGGCAAATAGGAGCATAGGGAGTGACCTAAAATAATGCAGGGACAGATAGAGGAGGATCAGAAAACCAGCTGGGGACTGTTTGGACAAACCCCACCTGTAAAGGTTAGACCTGAGTATAACCAGAAACAGGACCACTCGTACCGGCATCTTAATCATATCAACTATAGGAATAGTTGTAGTCTTGTTATTTTCCTAGCTCTGCGCTGAAGCACCACAAGTAGTGATAAAATCAAGAAATAAAAGATACTTTGCAATTCGTGACACTGTGCCTGTGATAGAGGGCAGAGAGGGCGATACCATAGTGGTAAAAGTTGACCTGTGTAACCTTATGCAATGTGATGGAGACCCAAAACAGTACATTAGGGAGGACAAGTATATCTGTGCTAAGGCTGAGGACCCCTTGACTGGGGGTACTATCCCACTTCTCCACAGAAAAATCGTCTAACCATAGTTAAGGGCTATAGTGATCCTCAGGACTGTACATCTAATAGTTGTAATCCCCTTCTCATAACTCTGAAGGACACCAAAATATCTGATAGCGGCCTGTATCCCATAGGCATGGATGTGAGAGGAAGGGACCAGATAGGGGCCTTCCGTATAAAAGTCACTAAAGCAGGTAAAAACCCTCCTCCTGTAAATACAGACTACAGTACTGAAGCACCACTAGTGGATAAGGGAGTGAGTTATCTGGAAAACCTGACTATACAGGATGTAATGGCCTTAGAAACAGGATATGCAGATAAAAATGAATGGCTTGAATGGATGACTTTCACTGCACAGCAAAGTAATGTCAGTAATTGTATTGTATGTTCAACTGCCAGACCACAATTAGGAACTGCTCCTCTCCAATTGAATGAAATAGCAGACCCTACAGGAGTACAGTGCATACTACAGTTACATGATAAGGCTTTTTCTCCATCCACTTAACAATGTAAAATCTCTCTTTGCTGTATCCACCAGTAAACAAAGGAGACGTCCCTCCCTCGGTGAACATTTATCCTGGTAATTACACGTTTTGTGCGCTCTGGTACCGGCAAGAATGTCTACCACCTTGCCGCCTGCCTGGTGTGAGGAGACCTTCGCCATCACCACTGTCAATGGTGACTATTCTGCCACCTGGTTTGTGAACCAAACGGTTTCGAGGGCAGACATATGGTGGCTCTGTGGAGACGGCAAGTTGAGACCCAGACTCCCCTCATTGTGGCGTGGCAGCTGTACCTGGTGCAGCTGCTGATGCCTTTTCACATATTCTCCTTGAAAGAATACAGGGAGCTGGGGGAGAAGCTGTTATCTGCATCCCAACTACATCGTGAAACCAGATCTACAGGCGAGCCCAGAGGATGTTCAACAACAGAGTGTACTTAGATGCAATTGGCGTACCCTGAGGAGTACCTGATGAATTTAAAGCTAGAAATCAAATAGCTGCAGGGTTCGAATCTTTTCTTTCCTGGTGGGTCACAGTAAATAAGAATGTGGATTGGATTAACTACTTATACTATAATCAACAATGTTTTGTGAATCATACCAGAGATGCAATTAGGGGCATAGCAGAACAACTGGGCCCAACTTCTCTCATGTCATGGCAAAACAGAATGGCCCTGCATATGTTGTTAGCTGAGAAAGGAGGAGTATGCAATATGTTTGGCACGTTTTGTTGTACTTCTATACCTAACAACACTTCCCCAGATGGTAGCATCACCAAGGCCCTTGAAGGACTGACGGCCCTATCCAAGGAGCTGGCTGTGAACTCTGGCATCAACAACCCCTTCGCCAATCTCCTGGAATCCTGGTTCGGAAAGTGGAGTGGTCTGATCGCTTCTGGGCTGATCTCTCTGTCCGTAGCTGCAGCCCTGCTGGTCGTGTGCGGCTGGTGCTGGATTCCCTGCCCGCGGGGAGCGGTGGTGGCTGCCTGCGAGGACTCATGGCAGGACTGATAGACACTGCTCTAACTAAGAAAATGTATCAACAGATCCGAGATGAGGACAAAGGAGAAGAAAACCACTACAAACCAGACGATTGGGTTTGAAAAGAGACTTTCCTAATTCAGGGGGGAAATGTCATGAAAATTACATTATT
>NW_018129356.1:0-316 GCF_001952655.1 Monopterus albus
TTCAACGCTCATTGCAGCTTGCTTCAATAACAGCGATAAATCACTCACTTCAGGCGGAGCGCCTTCACAGTCTCCAAACATCCCTCTGTCTTGCATATCTTCAACCCAACAAGTAAATCGTTCAAATTCTTTCCCTTCGTCTTTCTTAAGAACCTTCCTGAGCCATCTCATGGCCGCTACATACACTACCAACCCCTGGGTGTCAGATTTGCTCTCTTTCCATCGTTCACATATATTTAGTGCCATAGCAGAAAATTAGACAAACACGTATCAACAAGTTTCGGTGAATGGCGCAGCGCCCACGTGACCGACCCAG
>NW_018129356.1:1466-3400 GCF_001952655.1 Monopterus albus
GAGGCAGAACTTGGGATATGCTATGTGGGTCTATGTGTGGGTGTGAAACAGGCCTTTGCTAAAATGTAAATAGGCTGTCTGGTCACAAAGATATGTAGACATCCTGTCTCTACACAGAAGTTACAGCATTCAAAGTAAGCAGATTCTACTTCATTACATTTGTAAAATATATAAGCAAGGGAAATAAATGTATTAAAATAACCAAAGCTCAGTAGTTCTGCACAATAATCAATACAGCTGTAATATGTATAATCAAGTAAGATAAAGTTATGAAAGGTAACTAAAGGGAACTAAAGGACTCACAAGAAAGGTACCACCTTTCATCAAACATAATTTGACAGGTGGCCCCGCCCCCTTAGTCCCGCCTCTCAGCCAATCAAAATCGTTCTTCCGGTCCTTAGTCCCGCCCTCCAGTTTCCGGTCCCCACGTGGTCCCTGGGTGTACCCTACAACCCCCCTGCATCTGCTGATGAAGATAAGGAAGTCATGACGTATTTGCAGCCGGAGATCAGGAGGTTGTGGTTAACCGCATCTGAAAAGATAAACAAACATCGGTTACATTCTGTACATGCCTATGGTTATGTAGATAAGAATATAACTGTATTTGATATTGGTTGTAGCTTGATCTTGTAAAATGATGTGTGGAATAAACACCTACCAGTGGTTCACTTGTTCATTTTTTACTTTCTGTTGCAAAAAGAAGTAGCAAGACAGAACATCAAACTACTTTCAATGAACAGCGTTTTTCTATTGCACAAAAAGAGTAGCAAGACACAAATGTCAAACTACAGTCAATGAACAGCGTGTTATATTCTGTGACAAGACAGAACGTCAAACAACTATCAATGAAAAGCATTTTAGCACATTATCTTTTGAACATACATCTTAGCAGTTAGGGGTGAACACATACCTTTCTTTATTGCCTCCCTCTGTCACGGTTCGTTTTTCTGCATGCTTTCCACGCCCACCCCCAACCGCTCTGTTGCGGTTAGCGGCCCCTTTCTGTAACCAGAGATAACAGCACAGTAAACGTTTTTTTCTTATCAGCAGGCATACACTCACCCCCTCTCTCTTTATATAAAGACGGTGTTTTCCATATGCTTCTAGAGTGAAAAAAGTTTTTCATTCATCAAAATAAGTTGTATTGAGTTGTATCTGAGAAAAAACAAAAATGACTACTCCTTCTTTTCATCGTGAGAAATTGGATGGAGTCATCAGCAACACTCCTGTGATTATCACTGAACAATCGGATTTACTCAACGCACCAAAGAAAGCCACCATGCATCTTGTCCGAGTCCAGAAGCCGCCTGCAGCTTCGCTTTGAGGTGAAATCAAACTGCAGACAGGCTATTTCGGCTACATTTTTCTGTACGGAACCGCTGAGTTGTCATTTTACCAGTTAGAGGAGGGCGAGACTTTTAGCCCTGACACTGTCAAAACCCCCATCATGGCTAGCGACTGGGGTATTCTAAAATGTCTGGTTGTAGAATACCTTTAGGGTTGTTTTGAAAATTTAAGCCGGGGAGGTAGTCATGCGAAGATTATGATGGACAGCCGGATAAGAAAATGCCTCGTTTTATGGAGCAGGCCAAAAGCATGAAGGTGCGACTGACTGAGGTTTTAGGGAAGAAGCGGTCAAATGCTGAATTGTTTAAAGCTGTTTGGGAGACACAAAGTACACCGGCTGGTCGCTGGTACTACAAGATCACAGCTCATTCACCCGGTGACATAAATGGCACCATGTCTTTGAAGCGGTTCAACACAGAGTGTCAAACTACTGTCAATGAACAGCATTTTATTTTCTGTGGCAAGAAGGAATGTCAAGCTACTGTCAATGAATGACATTTTAGTGCATTACCCTTTGAACAAACATACATACATCTTAGCAACCGCTCCCATGGCTACGCTGCGGTTTGTGGCCCCTTTCTGTAACC
>NW_018129357.1:0-3400 GCF_001952655.1 Monopterus albus
TATAAATAAGTCAAACAAATCGAATTTTTGTGTGTAAAGTGCAGCAGAGTTTCTTTAATTAGTTGGTGGAATCATTTTCACTCTGTGAGTTAATGAATCATTGAGTTTTTAGTGTTGTAGTAAAAGATCACTTTTTTCTGTTCTGTCTAGAACCTGGTAGCTCAAACACTCTCCAGTGTGCAAACATCAAAACTATCGACTGTCAGGGGCTCAGGAACGTTTTACAGCAAAACGGCCCACAGTTTTACCAAACCATGAGCTATCAGCACTGGTTCTGTGGCCAGACTCCTGGAGTGGATATATGTCCTGTGAGTGATCATGGATTCTGTCCTAACTTTGTTTTGTATAGTCATTAGAAGTTGTGACCAGTTTAGGAATCAGTTTTTTAATAAGAATGAAAAAAATGTAATATAACCAATCTAAATGCTTTGGTCTTACAGGGTGACTCAGGTGGAGGAGTGGTGTACCAGGGCAGGATTTATGGTGTCATTGGTTTTATGGGTGATGGGAACTATACCTGTTCTCAACCAGCCGCGTTTATGGACATCTGTCATCCCCCATACTTTCAGTGGATCCAAAACACCATTGCAAGCCCCTAAAAATGTCTAATGTGTGGCTAAACAATGTGTGGTCCTCTCAGTTCACATTAAGAATTACCAGAGTTCTGAATTTACTATTAATAATTTAACAATTGACTGGTATATGTTAAATGTCCTGCTATCATTTGTAATCCCCAATATTTCAACATTTTTAAAAATCAAATTTGTAAAAATAAACAATTGAACAAAGTACGGTGCATTTTCCTATGTTCGTATTCTATAAATTTTGTTTGTCATTTTACAGTCATTGTATAGAATAACTATAAAGAGACATAATAAATTTTTCTTTAAACCACATTGAAAACCATGATAAACAATATAACTTTAAAATAAAATGATGAGGTACAATAATTGTCTAATGGATTTTTGTTGCTTTTACCTTTCAAACAAGGTAATAATGAGCATATTTCTGCACAATTTCCAAACATTTAGAAATAAAGTTACTCAATATATTCATAACACCAGGAATGAATACTTCCTTGTAGTACACACACACACACACACACACACACAGAGAGAGAGACTGCCTCCTACGTTCTATTTAATTTGCCTAAATGATCTGATTACTGGTTTTTTGGAGTTTTAGAGCTTTTAGAGAATTTCTTCTTCTTTAGTTCAGTCCCACCTATAGGTTCCCAACGTTGGAGACATTTAGAGCAAAAGATGAATTTTGACTGGACCAAATTCACCTCTTGTATGAGCGACATGTGGAATAAACCTGGCTAGAGGGTTAACTCCTTCAGTTTGGGTCCTCATCCCTGTGTAGACTCCACTCCTGATGTTGGAGTTATTGTACCTCTGCTCCCTACCACTATCACTAACTGACTTCACTGACTCGCTGAGAGGCATCTGTGACAGGGACTACCTGGTGTGGTTAAAAACTAAATCTGTCCCTGGTGTGATACACAGTGGACAACAAACATGAGCTGAGCAATATTGTATATATAAACTAATATGGTATAATATTTTGCACCTGAATTATGATCAGTGTTTGACATATTAGAGCAATAAACTCTTCACATATACCAGCAGATAAAATAAAATGAGGTTCCTCTGTCAGTGTTTCCATATTTCTCCAAGGAGGCCCAGTGTGCTTGTGGGAATGGGAAACATCCCCTCACCGCTCTTGAACGTAACCTTTGCCACTTCTAGCCCCTCCCTTCCTGTCAGTCAGGGCCTGGGATATTTAAAACACCTGTTAGCTTTGTGACTTACTGCCATGTGGCTCTTTTGGTTCATACTGCAGACTGTCTATGCATAAATGGCAAATAAAAATCTTGACTTGATCAAATTATATGTCAGCTCCTTCACTGGTTCAAAGTTGTTCTGCCATATTACAAAACATCCATTGATCCATTGTCTATACCTTTGTGTTTGTGTTATCAGGCAATATACTCACCATAGTTAGTCTTCACTCTGTTTATTCCTGTTACCTGTCTGTGTATCAGTCACCTGCCTATGTGTATTTTCAGTTATTTTTAAATGACCTCTCACATTTCGGTAGCTTGTCAGTGGTCTGCATCTGGGTTCTCACTTTACAGTCATGACAGAACAGGACTTGTCTGTTCCCTGAGTTTAGTTTTTAAGTCGTTGCCTTTCCACATGCAACATAAATAACCTGTGAAATCAAGACTGTTGTTCAGATTGGAGTTTTTGGTAAAAACATAGACAACAGGGAGAACAGCCAGTCACCCTCACAGCAGAAGAAGGCAAAGAAGTGTTCACAATATACGTACTGTACATGCTCTGGAACTGAAGTTTGTTTATTTACTTATTTTGCTTCAAGAACGCCAAACGGTACCACCACAGTCTGTGGCCTCAAAAGCAAACTTTGATCTGATCTGATTTGATTTACAGTAAATAGACTTCTTCTTCCTCTTCTTTCGGCTGTTCCCGTTAGGGGTCGCCACAGCGAATCATCTGTTTCCACCTAACTCTATCCCCGGAAAAAAAATTAACTTCATGTCCTCTTTTAGCACATCCATATATCTCCTCTTTGGCCTTCCTCTTGACCTTTGCCTGGCAGCTTCATCTCCAACATCCTTCTACCAATATAACCACTATCCCTCCTCTGCACATGTCCAAACCACCTCAATCTGGCCTTTCTGACCTTGTCCCCAAAACAGCTGACCTGAGCTGTCCCTCTGATGTGCTCATTCCTAATCCTGTCCATCCTGGTCACTCCTAAAGAGAACCTCAACATCCTCATCTCTGCTACCTCCATCTCTGCCTCTTGTCTTTTCCTCACTGCTACAGTCTCTAACCGACACAACATAGCTGGTCTCACTACTGTCTTTACAGTAAATAGTATTCATCATCAATGTGATTAGTGACACCCAGGCCGCGACCCCGTTTGGGACAGTATAGAAAATGAGATGAGACACCCAGGTCTGTGGATCAAAATATTTGGCATGAAAGGCTTTAATCCAATGACACATCACTGCAGACATTCCTAGATTGTACAGTTTCAGTACCAGTTTCTCTGGGATTACAGTGTTAAATACTGAAGTCAACAAATAGCATCCTGACATAAGTGTTAGGATGCTCCTGGTTATTATTAATGTGATTAGTGACACCTGGGTTTGTGAGTCAAAATATTTGGAACGAAAAGGGGTTTGATTTCACAAACCTCACTGACACAATCTTGAAAAATTGATAGCAGGGCTGATTCACAGAACAAGAGCATAGATGTTTTCCCTCCAACATGGCCGCCCATACCAGCTGGTAACTGCAACGTTTTTATTTATTAATGTTCCAATGATTTATATATTTTTACAGTGTACAGGAAGAAGATGTCAGAT
>NW_018129358.1:0-3395 GCF_001952655.1 Monopterus albus
CACATTTGTCCCATTCCTGTGAATGCAGTATGTCAAGAATGACTTCAGGGGGATTTTTTTTTTGTCCCATTCCTATAAATTTGACTGGATGATGGAGGCATGCAACCATGAAGCAGTAACTCTTGTTGAATTTATACCTAAGTGTTGTTATTGTGACACACACAAAATGTATGGTCACATTTTTGTTATTTTATAATGTTTTTTATTTTAAGAATTACAATTGGGAATACTTAAGCACAGAACGCACTGCATACATTTTATTTTAGGGGTTAACAATATTTCCCTGTTACTTTTAAGCAACAATCTTTAGTTTTGGGGTGCGCCACTTGGGGGCAGTATACGAGTTGTGCTTTGGGTCTGGGCCTGTCTCTGAGAGTCTGGCGCAGTTTCCTCATTCTCGGAACGAAGCTGCACCGAATAGAAGCACGCGGCCTACTGCCTCATCATTTTTCCTGTTTATGCAGAATATTCTGTACGGGTCTGACCCCTAGACCGGACCCGTAACATTATCAAAGCATATTCAAATATGTCAAGAGTTGGATCAGCATTCCTATTGAAGGCTAGTATTTATGTTAAATGTGTTGACCTATCACTGAGCCACACTGTGCACAGCTAGCTGGACTAAGGGCTCATGCACATTTTTGTACTAATAGTCTAAACTGAACACATATCATAAAAGCCCCTAAAAGCAAAATAATATAAAGATAAACTTCAATCACAGTTTAAATGGTGCTCGTCTGTAGTTATATCTGAGTAATTAAAGTTAATATCAAACTGGTCACCTCCAGGTTAGCTAGGTGCTCTAATTCTGGATACAGGTAGAAGTAGATTCCTTCCCCAGCTCCAGGAAGAGTCAGGCCCCTGATGAGAAGTATCAGGAGCATCACGTAGGGGAACGTGGCTGTGAAATATGCTACCTTTAAAAGACAAGAGAATTTTAGATGACTTTTAATAATGGTTACAGTGAACAATACCTTTTAAAATTTCTAAAACACTTCCACTGACCTTTCCAGAAGATCTGACACCTTTCCAAATACTGAAGTAGCAGAACACCCAGCTGATCAGAAGACACAGAGCTAGCTCCCATCGAACACTGCCTAGTTCCTCAATGCCTCCAGACATTCCCAACACACGACGCCTGAAGAGGAGGGAAAATTGGCAAATGAGTACAATACCAGAGTCATCTAGATTTGACAGATTTTAACCTATGTTAACTCTGACAGACTGCTGGATACTGTTCATGCATCAAACATAAAGAAATTTTGATCACATGCTAAGCCACTCCTGCTCAGTTCATAGCCATTGAGAAAACAACTCTAGAGTTTTGTCAGTATAAAAAGAAAAATCAATGTAATTTTCAAAGTTCAACATTTGTCCGAGACTATTTCTTTTTTACTTTTGCTGCCAACTTTCAAATAAAGGCAAAAATGACAAAGGACAAAAACTACTACACTAAAGTTAGCTGCCTTGAGAGTTCATTGCCCTGCATCTTAAGAAAATGCAATAAAATCAACCACCAGAAAGAGAAATAAACATCTTTATCACACACATTCACATGCATGCAAATAGGCTGCAGGGTGAGTAAACACATCCAGAACCATTAAATAGTAAAAAAAAGAAAAAAACTAACTGAAAACCCCTTTAATTTACTTGATGAAACTGAGTTAACAGTCAGTTTTCTATTACATTCTGTTTATATTATTCTGCCATTACTGTATACTTACAATTATTTAAACTGGTAGACTAGTAATCAAGAAAAGACTAAGGAGAGGTTAACAGAAAATATCAGTAATAACATCTAAATCAAGCATTAAACATGTTTCGAAATATTAAAAAGGTTTTCCTAATTTTCCAATATAGATTATCTGGTTGCATTTTGTCACTTTGCCAACTTTTAAAAATGCTCCATATATGTTGTCAAATTCATTTTCTCATGTGTGATTTTACTGCTTGTTTTGTCCTACGGTATGTTACTGCTAAACCTTCAGGGCCACTGTAAAAAGAACTTTGTATTTGTACTTCTTCCACATCTTGTGCTAAATATTTGATGATGTTCTGGGATAAACCAAAAACATCTTTATACCAATTTTTTTTTCCAGTGATGTAGAGAAAACAGAGTGTGGACTCATTGTCCTGCATAAAAAGTGAAAGATTGACAGAGCAAATAAAATTCCATATTACTTAAACTTACTCCCAGAACTCAGTTGCAGCAGAAGTGGTGATGGTCTGATTTTTAGTCAGATCTGATGAGTTTAAACTCTGAAGACCAAGACAGTTAGCTGGGTTGGGGAACAAACCAGATAGATCTGAACGAGAACACCAGATAGAAGACGGCCCAGACTTGGATTATAATGTAGCTAAAGTCATAAAGTTTCATCATGAAATATCCGTATCCAATTTCTGAAAAACAAAAGAACAAATCCTCAGTTCTTGTCTTTTGAGAGTATAATGTAAATTCAAAGTGTCACTGAGGCCTTTTCTCTTTTAAAGGGACAGTAGTTTTATTGGTGTTCTTGTGCTCTCGTTTTTTATGTATTTTCTGTTTTTATTGTTTTGTTTTTAAACTGTTCTTTTATTGCTTTTATTTGTTTTGAACCTGGACCTTGAGTCTGTGATAAAGTGTCATAAGCCTTTTCTCTTGTTAGTTTTTCATTTTAGTTCATAGAGGAAGATCCCAACAAATATCCATTGAGCAGCACTTGGTGACAGCCAGGAGGAAAAACTCCCTTTAACGGAAGAAGCCTCCAACAGACCCCGGCTCTTAGATTTTAGTTGAACACACATCTCACCTTGTGCCAGTGGACACAATTTCCTCCAGCAGGTGATGAATCCTTCCTGGGTGTACTGACCACTTGCAGTCTCCAGTAGGAACAGAGGTATCCCACAAACCACAGCAAACAGACAATATGGAATCAGAAAGGCACCTGTAATAAATACACAAACAAGCATTCTCATGATGGCCAAATTAAAGCACAAACCTTCACTCATCTTTCAATAAAAATCAGTTGCGGTTTATAATATTCACCTCCACCATACTTATAACAGAGATAAGGAAATCTCCACACATTGCCCAGGCCAACCACATTTCCTGCAACAACCAGAATATATTCTGTTTTACTGGCCCACTGTCCTCTGTCTCCAACCCTCCTCTGAATTTCCATTTTTCTCCTTTCTCTGTTCATCTTGAGATCTGGTCATCTATTGTGTGTTTCTGTTAATCCAAAGCATTAAAGTAGCTCTAGTTAACTTCTGCCTTCAAACTCTCGACTGTTACAGAGTGAGTGAGCATCAGAGAGAAAGGATATACCACCTTTCATCAAACTTAATTTGACAGGTGGCCCCGCCCCCCTTGTCCATTTTCTGTGAAACTATATTACATGTGGTAACTACAGCTG
>NW_018129359.1:0-3389 GCF_001952655.1 Monopterus albus
ACACATTACTTAATATTTTTAAGGCAAAATTTTGAGGTAAATTCAACTTATCTGGGCTAACAATGAAAAGGAATCCAGTTTACGCTGATGTGTTGTGTGCAAAAGTCTAATACTGACAAAGGCTTTTACATTCTCCTCTCTAGTTGCCATTGATATGATGCAAATTAAAGGTGTATTTAATGGGGTTTTGACTGGGCAGAAGTCCAACACAGACAACAATACTGCATTTTAGCATTTTGTTATATCTACAATGTAATTATGACTAGTCAAAACTGAATTATAAGATATCTCCAATTAAATTTTGATTAGTCAAAACCCCAGTGTCATATATCTACAGTTGAATATTGACTAGTCATATCTCATTTTGAGACATACAGTAAGATTATTTGGATATCTTTTAAATTAAATAAAAAATTAAAGATATCTGTTATTGGAATGATGTCCTGTCAAAATTACATTAAAGTTACCTTTAATTTGAATTTTAACTAGTCAGAACGTAATTATAGATACATGGTTTCAACAGTGGATTTCAGCCATTTCAGCAGCACAAGGGAAATTCTTCAGCAATCAGTATTCACACTCATTTTCCTCAGGAAATGCCTTTGTCTAGTTAAAACTTGTTCTGCTGACACTTTTATCATCTGCTCATATGGGTATCAGCTTCGAAAGGAAGTGGTGCTCGTCTCCTTTGGCACAGTAGAGTAGATCTGGTGCTTCTTAGCTGTTAGCCTTCCATGTTAGCTAGTTATCTGTTGACTATTGTTTTGAAAGTTTGATTAATGTTGCCTAGTAACCTATATGTATGCCAGGTAAACAGAGCACTACATAAATGTGTATGAACAACCTGCTCACATGTATAGTATTAGGTATTTTTAGTCAGATAGACATTGGTTAGATACTTTATGTATAGAAATGTTTAGCGTAGACAGGAGGTTTAGTTCTAGATGTTAAATGCTTAGTCATTCTCATAGGTTACTTCAGGTTGTCTAAGATCAAGGATAACTAGATAGAAAATTGCTTATTGTTAGGAGACAGGATGTTCAATATTGTTATTATGGCGTGTTTAATTGTAGTCATAACCATAATATTTTTTTATGTTTAATGTCATGACATGTCACTAGAGGACATGCCAGAATGTTTTAGCTACACACCACATAATCAACAGACAATCACACATTGATTTTCTTCATGCTTTGACAATTGCTAGGGCCAGCTGCAGAGCTGGCACCAAGAGATGTCACGGTTTGTCGTCCCTGTGTAGCATGGGGCTAGCCCGACTGAGGTGATATATTATATAGGCTTGTTATGGTTCAGGGCTTCCAGCGTCCACCTGCCTGCGTGCACGTTGGCATTGTCAAGACTCCTGAGCGTGTATGTTGATTTTACCTGTGATCATTGAATAAATCAGCACTGTTTTGAAGTTACTCGAACTGCTTCGTTTCTCAGAGCTAACGGTCAAAAGAACTGGGTTCATCTTAATCAGAAAGAATCCCATACATGAATTGAGAAATAATTTTAAAAAATATTTGTGCCTTGGTCCTTTTTAGATGGCATCATGACGCAGTGATTAGCACTGTTGCCTCACAGCAAGAAGGTTCCGTGTTCAAACCATTGCCAACTTGTTGCCTTTCTGTGTGGAGTTTGCATGTTCTCCCTGTGCCGCGTGGGTTCTCTCCAGGTACTCCGGCTTCTTCCCACAGTCCAAAGACATGCAGCTTAGGTTGACTGGAGACTCTAAATTGCCCCCAGTGTACTGATATGTTCAGTGATAACATCCAACCAACAGGTGGTGCTGTTGGTGGACGTATTTATGTCCGATCGCTGAAAAAACACGTCGTCTGACTAAAATGGCATCCTGTGTGTAAGTGCAGTCAAAACATGATACCAGGAGTAAAAGTACAAACCAAGCTAAAATGAACAATATTCGCCCGCCAGAAGAGCTAAAACTTTCTGGAAATGTCCACAAAAACTGGAAAGTCTTCAGGCAGAGTTTTGAGCTGTATTTGTTGGCAGCTGGACTCGACGACGAGGACAACCAACGCAAAATAGCATTGTTGCTAATGGTAGCTGGCCGTGCTGCGCTGGATGTGTACAACACGTTCATCTTCACTAATGAGGATATAGTACTGGAGAATGTTTTAAGTAAATTTGAGGACTACTGCACGCCAAGAATAAACGAAACATATGAAAGGTATGTCTTCCGGAACAGGATGCAAAAGGATAATGAGTCAATACTGCAGTATGTGACCGATCTGCGGCTCAAAAGTCAATCCTGTAATTTTGGTACTCTGTGTGATTCAGTCATTTATGATCAGCTTGTAATTGGAGTACAGGACAAAACAGTGGGGATGCTATTGCTAAAGGAAATTGACCTAACTTTGGAGAAAGCCATAAGTATTTGCCAAGCCTCAGAGAGCACAAAGCTACAGTTGAAATCTCTTGACCATGACGGTGAAATGGTGGCAGCGGACGCTGTAAAGAAAAGCCCTAGGAGGACAGAAAAAAGACATTTTAAGGATCCGAAAGAGAAACGAAAAGTGAAAGATGCGGAAACAAGCATGCCCCAAAACCATGCCCAGCGTATGGCAAGGACTGTAGGAAATGTGGTGGTAAAAATCACTTTGGTAAATGCTGTTTTTCAAAGAAAAAAGTCCATACATTGGGGCAGAAAAAGTCAGCAAGCGGGAGTGATGAGGATGAACCATTATACCTGGATACTGTCATGCTAACAGACAAGGATGGCGATGAGGATGAATGGATTGCACACCTAAACATCAACGGAGTAGAGTTACCACTGAAAATTGACACAGGGGCACAAATAAATGTTTTGCCTTACAAATACTTCAAAAGACTGAACCCAAAACCTCTGGTAAGGCCAAAGAAACTGAACCTGAGAGCATTCAATAACCAGCCTATCCCATACAAGGGAGAGTTTCGAGCAACTATTGAAGGAGAAGGGCAATCTTTCAGTGCCTTGTTTGTTCTTGTGAAGGAGGATGGACAGCCTATTCTTGGTCTCAAGGCAAAACAGCAAAGTTATGCTTATAACAGGACAGCCCAACAACTATGTCCGCTAGTACAAGAAGACGTGGTACGAGTCAGATGTGATGGGAAATGGGGACCTGTTGCTAAAGTAATCAAAGAGACAACACCAAGGTCCTATGAAGTCATTACTGAGTACGGGAGCACACTGAGAAGAAATCGTCGTCACCTATTCAAAGTACCAAACGCTACTTTTGAAGAACTGGGAAACGGCAGCAATGATGGACTAGGAAAAGACACCAGCCCAAGGGCGAAACGGCCCAGTTCCACAGCTGGTATTGCTGGTGGCATGGTGCATACCTCACGTGACTATTACAATGTAACACCTTCTCGAATACGACAGGACA
>NW_018129360.1:0-3376 GCF_001952655.1 Monopterus albus
AGTTACAACTTCTAGCTTATACAGGTCAGTTTTACTCATCTCTAACCACGAAATACTCTGAATTACTTTGGAGCCCGACCTTAACTGCGAGGATGCAATGTCTATCTGCCACTAAAGAAACTTCAATAATTTTACTTGTCAACTTACAACAATATTTTAGAGTATTCAACTTTGTTGACAAATCTTTGAGCACCAACCAACTGTAGAACTCACAACACAGCACAGACTTGCTTTACAGCCTTATCATAAATTTGTAATCAACCGCAGACATATTTTCCGCTCATAATTTAGCTCTGCTCAACCGACATCGGTTAACTTATAACTTTTAGAATCCAATAGGCTGTATCATAATCACTTAAACATCAGACATGTAAAAACAACATCAAGTTATCCTGTAAACATTTAAAACAACTTATTTACAGCAGTGTTAGTAACAGTGTTAGTGTTAGTGACATCAGCGTTCCACCACCACCTGTCAGGGTAAAGCAAGTTAACTGGTTCCCCACCACACAAATTCTAGAAGGACAGCCAAGACAGGAGAGTAAATTTAAAATGAAATTTTCCCACCTTAGCCTCCTACATGCATATTTGTGATGCCAAGGTAATCTGTTGTTGTTCAAGCCTGATGTAAACCAAATTAATTCAGACAATCCATTCCAATTACAATGATAATTTAATCACAATGATTCAAGGCAATTCAACAGACTGAAAGATAGAATACCCATCTCTGAAGAGAAAAGAACAAAAGTATTAGACCAGATGTTTGTCAACGAATCAGTCAGTCAGTCTTGATCAGGGGTCCAGTCAGTCCAGAGTTCGTTCCCCCCACCCAGGCCTGGGATCTAACATGCACACACTTCACTATCACAGTAGCATTCTTCTCCCCACATCCTTCAGCCTAACTCTTTTTATCCACAGCCTTCTTCGGCTTTTACATCATTTTCCAAACTTAGCTTCCTGTCTCCAGTTTTAGGAGGCAACATCCTGCGATGTGCCCAAAAAACAGGAAACATCTTGGCCAAATTATATAAGCTCATTGTCCAGCTCACATGAACTCGAAAGTGAACACGCGAACATTCTATTCTATTACATAGTCCATATTAGCTTGTAACTTAAACCACTACATTTCACAATGGACAAAGGCCTGGCCCCGCCCACCGATGATCAGCTCAGCCAATGAGATTCTTTCTGTGTCCAGAGCAGAAACGTTGGAGGAGCTCAGAGCACAGTCGGCCTGATGCTGAGAAGAAGGGCTGTGCAGCAGAGAGGCCCTGTTAGTTTGTTCATCCTGCTGAGTTTGGCTGGTTGAAACCTGCTGGTAGAGATGGAGCATTGGCTGTGGATCATTCTGGCTGTTCTTTGCTCTGGTAAGACAGGAGGCACCACATGTTTCTTCTCATACGAGTTCAGATGTCTGTGTGTCTGTGGAGAGGTAACTCTTTACACCGACTGACTATCTCTTTTAATCAGTCATCTCTATTGATTAATTTCTTCCTCTGCATGTTCTGTTCTTCCCCAGAGTGTTGTTAGAAATTAATAAATCAGTCAGATAATTATTAGACTTTAATGTAGTTTAGTAAGGTTCAAAGTCTGCTCTAGTCTGCTTTGCTTCAAGGTTAGAAGATAATGTTGATTCTGAAAAGTGTACCTTGACAGAATTCTTCATTTTGTTATGTCCAGCTGCTCCAAGCATGTGGAGGTCTAGATAAGAGAAGGAGATGTTGGACTGTCTCCAACTCCTGATGTCTTTATATCTTTTTGTGTAAGGGGTTAGCCCAAAACCTTATAAGTGTATTAGGCTCTGTGTTTCCGGGGTCTCTCTGCTTCAGCAGCTTGTCTTAGGGAGGGAGCCACCCGGGTTTGTGCTTCTGTAACTTTTATTTGTGGTCTTTTTTAAATAAACCATCACTAAAATGAAGCAAGTTGGACTCTGTCTTCATTAAGATCTGTTCAATTAAAGAACTGGGGTATAACACTGTATAATCTGTACAATGTATATTTACAGGTATTGCACTGAGGGTTATTGTCCAGTCATACTGTCGTGGGTTAAGTGTTCATCTGGACTGTACTTTTGAGACCAGCAGCTTAACTCCCTACTTGTTCTGGTACAAACAAGACAAAAATGACTTTCCCAAGTATATTTTGCGACGTGATACTACTGGATCAAGAGATAAAGCTCCAGAGTTCCAGGAGGACAGATTTAATGCTACAATCAACAAGCCATCAGTTCCTCTGGTGATCCAGAAGCTTCAGCTGAAGGACTCTGCTGTGTACTACTGTGCTGTGCAGCCCACAGTGACAGGTAACACCAAGACTCTGTACAAAAACCTCTGGAGCAAACACAACACAAGACTCCACATCGTCCACTAGAGGGAGTCACACACTGAACCTCACTGCTCTGTGTCGATATATTCTAGACCAGGGGTGCCCACACTTATTCGCTTTGCAAGCTACTTTTCAAATGATCCAGTCAAAATGATCGACCTACACTAAAAATACTACACAAAATAAATGTATGAACGAGTGTCGTAGTTTTTATGAACAGTCTGAAAGTGCTGCTCCACATTTCCCTTCTTCGGAATAGTGATGGTAGATTGGTAGATCAAGCAAACGCACTTCGAATATAAAGTCCCATTCTGCATGGTACGTTTTCGGTACGTTTTCGGTTTCTTACTTGATTCGGCTCCCCCACTCATTTTATACCCTTTAGTAGAAATTAATTTGAAGGCTGACAAGGTAGTTCGCTCACTGGAGTTTTGCAGTAGCTCGTGCTGTTGACTTTGCATGTTTGGTGACTCGTGTGTCAGAAAAGACAAGATCTCAGACTGGCTGCCCTGCATGTCAATCAAGTAGCAAATGCCATAGATGGATGATAGGCTATATATGAATGATTGTCACTTTGTGCTTTTCCCGTTAGGGGCCACAGCGAATCGTCACACTGACCATTTGCATGTTAACATTTGGCACGTGCTTTACGCAGATACATCTAATTTATTTTTGAATGGCATGCGATCTACCAACACTACCTTAGCGATCGACGTATTGGGCACCCCTGTTCTAGATTGTCTGTACCGACAATACAACAGAAGCGTTTGGTGTATCTTAAAACAATGAAACTGATGAAAAAGAGCTGTTGTAGGAATCAGTCATTATTCATATATGAGCTTGACCTGCATTCTGTGAACATATTAATTTGATTCTCCATGCACCATAACTGATAATCCAGTGATTGTAGGTTCCTACAAGATGTGTAGGGCTATAACAAAACAGAAAACACATCCTTAGTCTCACTGTTCTGACAGTTTGTCTGAAATCTGAACTTTGCTTTCTTTCATGAACAATACTCTCAGTCAGTCTAACGTACCAATGGCCACCA
>NW_018129361.1:0-3059 GCF_001952655.1 Monopterus albus
CTGTAAGTATGAAATAATTGTAATTTGCACCAACATTACTGAGTTTAATTATCTAATTATAACTGCACAGTCAACAGTTACAAAGACATGGAAACTATAAACACAACTAATAACTTCTTACATAAACCCCATGACTGTGGTGACCCCTAGTGTTAGTGTCAGAAAAGACACAGCAGGGCTACCTAACTAACTAAATTAAAATGAAGTGACTTTAGTGAATGACAGCTGAGGGTTTTTACTTTCCCAGTAGCAGCCACCATGGGCACACACACACAATGTTACTGTTCTTCAACCCCTTTGATTACACTCATTGCTCTCTCTTTCTTTTGAACTAAACTTCACAACCAAAAATTCAAAATCAGTGTTAGAAACAGTGAACCAAGCTTACAAAGGACAATAATAGCACCTTTTATTTGGAAAACAATTTGAGGCCATAGCCACAAGCTTGTTAATCAGTGCTAATGAAGGGACACAATGCCAAGTGAAATAGGAGGTCAGCAAACCTTTCTGACAAACACAATCAGTAAAGCTTTTTAAAAACCTAGATAATGTCAGCTGTAGAAGAAGGCCTTCCTCCACTGTCTTGTTACTTCTCAGTACACTAATTAAAAAAACAAAAGAAGTAGGCCTATGAAAGCTAGAGTAAACCATATGCACACCCGTTCCTGTACCCACGTGCTATTTTTGTCTAAACAGATAAAAGTTAGTTGTGTTGCTCAAGTGATGTTCAGGTGGTTTCACATGTAATTGAAGTTCATGAGAATTTCACTTCCTTTAATGTTGTTTTAGCCTGATGTCTATCTCTGAAAGTTAATTATGAGAACTTTGTTTTCTTCTTTCTCCCAAACATCACAGCAGGAAATAGAAAGAGAGAAGGAAACACACTGGTTAACTGAATAAGCCAAGTGTCTCTTATTACGTTTACATCTGTATGGCACATTTCTATTTTGTATGTAAAAAACATGTGGTCACAGCTTTGGCACGGGGCCTAGACATGTTTATGCAATGTTGGAAATTTGTCCCTAAACCAGTTATTTTAATCTAAATGGCCTACAAGGGTTAAGATGTAACATATATGCTATAAGTAATCATCATTATCATCATCAATCTTTATTTTAGACACAGTGACTGGAGGTCCATGGTATTGAAAATATACTTATTACTTATAGTTAGTTATATTATATTTGTCATGATGGATGCTCTCTGGTATCTTTGTTCATGGATCCTCCAGGGAGCCTTTTCACTCCTCAGAGCAGGAATAAGAGCTTTGGGATGTCCTTCAAAAGGGCGAATTGGAACAACTTTCAGGTTGAGCAGGGAATGAAAAGTGAGGAACAATGAAATAAGGGAACTGGGATTGACTCAAAACATAGTTTATGAAGAGGAGTCTGATCCTGAATGGGAAGGAGAGGAACCGGTTGTTGCAGTCTTGCGATCGTTTCAGAACAGTAGGATCATGTTTAAAGTTCCTAACAAAGTATTTGGAGGCAGGTAGCTTAGCTTTAGCACATCTATCTTCATTTAGGTCCCAGTGCTTCCAATGAAGCACTGCACCAGGTGTGGACTTATCATTGTGTATCTGATTTCATGGTTGAGTGAAATGTCAGTAACTTTGAAACAACAGAAATAGAGTTTAATTATTTGACAGCACTTCTCTAATCCATCTCCAAGCTCCTTTTTTTGCTTTCCATCATACCAGCTCTTCAAAGTTTCTTTCAAATTTTTATGCCAGATGAATAAATTAATCTGTAAGGGAAAATAAGGAACCTGTTACATTTGCACTTTTAGCTTGTTTCTGTCCATCAAATGCTTCTTGCGTTATGTTCTTCGTGCATTTTTTTTATTTTGTGGGTTCAGTTACTGGGGCCCTGGGGAGCCCAACAACTATAACCACACAAATGAAGAATGTGTAGAAATAAGGTTCCATGACAATGAAAACAACTGGAATGACTTATCATGTACTGATCAAAATTAATGGATCTGTGAAATGACAGTGGGTCTATGGGTCTAAGTGGCTAAGTTTGATGTTTTAGTTCAGAAAGGGGATCTCGATGTAATGACTTATTTACTGTATATACATCTCTTATGCTTATACTATGAACAATGAAATTATTCCAGTTTATTAGTATGTTCAATAGTCCTAAAATGTGAACGCACTGCACAAAATAACCTAAGCTGTACCATTGTCTGTATCAGGATATTGAGCTAAATATTGTGAAAGACCACTTAAAGGTGGTAGTTCCCTTTTGACAGAGGCCTAATTATCTGTATTCTAACTGCAACCCAGAAGAACTTGTGTGGAAATAATAAAATGACTATTTTATCATTGAGACGTCATGGAGTGATTTGTCTACCTAATAATCTGTCTGACTCTTTCTTAGTTTCCTTCCCTTTTTATTTGTTTGTTCTGAGACAGATTTGAGATAGATATTTTGTGTAAAGCTCAGAAGATTCTGCAACATAGCTCTGACCACAACAGAAAACACCATCATACAGTTGTTGGCCAGATGAGGTGGTCACCTTCATGCCACCAACCCTCAGTTTCCTGTTCAGTAGAGTGAGAAGTTGGTTGTCGATGTCAATGTAAAGAGACCCTCTGGTAATCACAGTAGCAGGACAAGGGAGATAGAAAGTTCAGGAAATATTTACGAAAATGTGTCGTTCCAGACTGTGGAGCCAAAAAGGACTGCACCTGCACTCTCAGGTAATGAACACATGCAAACAGGCACATGCTGGCACATCTTTACTTACTCAAGGCTCTGATGGATTACACAGTTTCATACAATTAATACATACAAAAATAAGACAAGCAACAAGACACAACAAAAAATCAAACAGTGGGCAGGTTGATGCGGCCAGTGACTGCTCATCAGAAACGTAGAACTCTAGAGCCAGGGCAACCTGCAGAAAGGTACAGGGAGAGAGGAGAGGGGAGGGGAGGAGAGAGAAGCTCAGACCATCATGGGGACCCCCAGCAGCCTAGGCCTATAGCAGCATAACTAAGGGAAGGCTCAGGGTCACCTGATCCAGCCCTAACTATAAGCTTTATCAAAAAGGAA
>NW_018129361.1:3113-3375 GCF_001952655.1 Monopterus albus
GGAGACTGGGAGTTGGTTCCATAGGAGAGGAGCTTGATAGCTAAAGGCTCTGCCTCCCATTCTACTTCTGTGGACTGAGGATGAGATGCACCCCAGCCCTGTACTGAGCCATGAACACAGTGATCACATGGTATCTGTCTGACATCACTAAACCACAGAGACACACAAGCTTAGTCATTTTCATATGGGGGAAGGTGCCTGTCACTGTGGGCATATTTCTGACAGAGCAACCAGGAAATATATACTGTGGCAATCAAAGAAA
>NW_018129362.1:0-3362 GCF_001952655.1 Monopterus albus
AAAAAAAAAAAATAGAAAGAAAATCCACCAAACTGTGGGTATAAAAAATACATGGCAAGAAAGGTTGAGTAACAATGCAACACTGTTTTTTTATTTGAGATAACTTACCCGGTGAGGGTGTGTAGAGTTCCTTCTCCTCTGTGTTTCTTCCAAATGGATTGACTGATGGGAAGATGATGAGACAGAAAGAGAGCAGGAACACCTGGATGGAAACCACAAGACGAAAGTGAGTAACATTTACAACATGATAACACACTTGACACTTAAGAGAATGATCTAAAGGAAAAAACATCAATATAGTCAACAGGTTACCATAACACAAGTGCTGGTTGCACTGGCCTTCATAGTTGACATCTTCACAATAGACTGTAGTTTTCTCAGCTGCTCTATCAAGGACCTGTAAGAACCAAGAGGACACATTTAACAGATGTCAACAGAGTCTGAAATGCTTCAGAGATGCATGTTATTACATATTAATGAGGAAGCAATGCATCAGTTCTTACATGTTCTGCTTCTGAAGCATATGGACTTTCTTCTGTAGTTCCAGGTTGTGTGCAGTACAGACGGCAACCCTGTGGTAGACAGTAATTTAGCAATCATTATATTCATCCAAATGTACATGGAATGTTTGACAAACCATAAAAACTATAGACAGAGTAAATCATTGCTAGAACAACTAGTCACATGGAATTCAGCAAGCAAAACCATTGCTTCAGTCTTCATCTTCCTGCAGTGCGAGTTCTTGAGCTTGACTTGCTTGAAATTCCATATCCATGTTAAAAGAATGAAATATAGAGAATTCATTTTGGCCTCTTCATCTCACCTGTTTTCCAGTCCATCAACATACACCTTCTTCTTCTTGCGGCTTTCCTGAGCAGACTGTTTGTTGCGTATCTTCCTCCTGATCCGCTTCAAGGTCCTCTCCTCTGCCTGTCACACAGAAAGGAGGCTTTCACCACAATGGTGACATGACAGATGACATGTTTAAACAGCCTTGAGCAGCTGTGCTACAGAAAGACCAAACAGAAAATCAATTTTGAATATTCATTCAGAAAAAGCAGGGTTTGATGGCAAAAGCAGTAAATAACTGTCATACAAAGACATAAGACAAACCCATTACAAGGCCAAACATTCAAAAAGCTAAAGCTATTCAAAATTATCACACAGAAATCAATGCAAAAATGAATTTAACAATAGAAGAATGTTTTTTTTAATTAAGCTCATTATTGTATTTACTTTTGTAGTATTTTGCAGACACTTCAATCCAGTGAAACTTACAATGCTGCTCAGTGTTTATAATTTAGACATCAACAGCTCAAGTAAATACAGACATTAACTGTATCAATTACCTTTGTGAGAGGCATGTGTGTTGGAATGGTTACTCCCTCTTTCGCCAAAAGCCGCTTCTCCTCCTCATTTAGCACAATCTCTTTAAACTGAAACTGGAGGGGGGAAAACACAATTTTCTTCATTTTTGTTTTCAGCAGAGCATATAATTGTCACATTTGAAGCATGCATCACAAACAATCTTATCAATCCTCGGATAATACTAGATTATTTACTACAACTCTGGGTCCTCGCTCAACTATGTGAAGCGCTCTCTTTGGTCTGGTTAAAACAGCGAAAGAATCTGACCTCGTCTGTTGTGCCGAGTTGTGCTGACTCCTGTGTTGAGTCCTCTATGGCCAAAGTGCAAGGCAGCTCGCTGATGATGTCTTCCTCCATTGCCTCACTCACCAGGTCTTCTGTCACAAGAAAAATATACATTTAAAATATTTTCTGATGTGCTAAGCAAATCAAGTGTCCCAACTTATCACTGCATCCCACACAAACTCAGAACTATTTGCAGGATTTAAGTAGGTATGTTTGGAAAATATTTGGGAGTGCTTAGACTACACATACCAAGATCAATGAAAACATCTGTATCTGGCTTCTCTGCCCTCACACTCTGCAGGATATCCATGTCTCCTTCACTCTGCAGCAGAGAGTAGCTGTGATCTGCATGCACTGTCAAGGCTTCCAGGCTCTCTGTGTGCAACTCTCCAGAGGCCAGGGCAGGGTCCGACTCCACCGGGCTGGGTTGAGAATAACTGGGGCTGGGCAAAGTATCGCTTTCACTGCCACGGGGACTCTGGCATCCCTGAAGATTGCTGTTTCCAACCCCAGTGCTGCTGTCATCAGAAATGCCACTGTCACTGCCCAAAGGAGAATGAGAGGGACAGATAGCCCCCATGTTGTCCTCTTCCTCTAACAAGCTGGACAGAAAGTCTTCAGTATCCATACCTGTGAGCATCTGGGAGACAAACGACAGTGTTAAACCTTTAACTATTCCATGATTGTGTGGTTTATCTGATATGTAGACTTAAAGATTTTATGTTAATATTTACAAACTCTGGACATTTGCTATTACAGTTAAAGGTTTGGCATGAGACCACATTACGGGGAACCCATTTCAGAAATGTACACAGAGTTCAAAAATAATATGGCTAAATACTGTATTGGACACATCTAACCAACATCATCCTATTTGTTTCTCTTCTGTGACTGCAGCCTTACATCTTGTTCAGACAGCCAGGATTCGATGAGCCCGTTCTCGTCAGGAAAGAGGGGCTCAGCAGATCCGTCTTGTCCATCATGGAACAGCAGCCCTAAAAAATCTACTCCATTCATGTCCGGAAAGTCCTCAGTGACTGACATTTCTTCTGTTGCAACACAGAGGCATACAGAGCACATCACTTGCTGAAAGTTTAATATTTCTCAGCAATGGCAACTATGTTCATGTAATATTAGTACAACACTGCAATAATACAAGTATGATGTTTGACAAGATACTGGGATGTTGGGTATGGCAATTTTGGGATACAGATTAAATGTCAGTTGTTGGTCTGTTACACTGCATTACAGTTAAATAGTGTTTAAACTAATAATTTAGTCAAAGTACTGAGGAAAATTTTGTCATAGTGGAATTTCCTTTGTTAAGTATCACCCTGCTATATAGAACCTGTAATGTGATTACAGTGATACATGCACCACAGGACAACGGGGTGGTATAGAAAATGACGTGATGATCTGGTAAGCTTGCACTCACTAAAGTGTCTGATTGCTTGGATGTTGTTCTGTAGATTTCATTTGACAGCCATATAGAGGTTGCACTTGCATGTGGATGCTATTCTGACTGTAAGGCGTTTAATGGTCTCTGTAGCCACAATATTTATGGTATGATGGACTTCAGTTTTAAAGGGTTAAGGCCATGTAAACAGCATACTTTACATTGCATCATCGCCACGCTCCCATCATGACCTCATCTCATATTGTGCCCCGCCCCCACATCTTTGTCATGAGATCTGAACACACTCAAGTGT
>NW_018129363.1:0-3357 GCF_001952655.1 Monopterus albus
GTAAAACCAACCCAAAGGTTCAGACATGGTCAGATGGAGATAGTAGAGTGCACTGGTATCAACAGAAATCTGGACAAGCCCCTAAGCTGGTCATCAAGCTGGGTCAAAATCCTACAAGTGAGTTTTCTTCCAGATTCTCTGGCAGAGGAGACGGAGTGAACGCTGTGATGACCATCAGTGGAGTTCAGGCTGAAGATGCAGCAGTTTACTACTTAACAATGTAGTTCAAGCATTTTATAGCAAACTATACTCCCCCAAGCATGAAACCAAATCCATCTGAAATAGATACTTTCCTAAAAAATATAAAATTACCAACACTACCCAGAGAACAAACCGATACCTTAGATGCCCCCATCACTCTGGAATAACTCCATAAAGCACTGAAATCCATGTCAAATAATAAATCACCTGGACCTGATGGATTCCCCGCTGAATCCTATAAAGACTTCTGGCAGATTTTATCACGCTATTTCTTGGAGTTACCACAGAAATTAAAACCATGTCCACAGTACCGACACATATAAATACAGTTGCCATGACACTCCTGCTGAAACCCAATAAAGACCCAACGCACCCTTCCAGTTACCGTCCTCTGTCACTTATTAACACAGATCTAAAAATGATCACCTCTTATCACTGAACCTCTAGCAACAGCAATATGACAAAATAACAGCATCAAAGGAATACAAGGGAGTTTTTCCTCCCCACTGTCACCAAGTGCTTGCTCAAGGGGATTTGTTGGGTTTTTCCTCTGTAATAATAATGATAATAGTAAGGTATAGACCAGGGATGGGCAACTGGCGGCCCACTTCCTCACTCAAGGTGGCCCTCAGATTAATTTCCGAAAATCTTTCAAAAGCTTCCTCCAATGCACAGAATCATTTCCAAATTATTATACAGTTCGCCAATAGAAGGCGCTCCCTATGAAAACAAGTGGTTGCTCTGGCCCTTCTTCATTAGTGAGTAACAGATAGAGCCATGGCAAGCAGCAGAGGTGCAAAAAGAAAAATTGACCAGGAAAATTGTGTCTTTCAAGTGAGATGGGAAACTGATTATTTGTTCATAGATTTTAAAGGTAAACCAATGTGTCTAGTTTGCTTAAAAACGCTATTAGCCATGAAAGATTTCAACATAAGTTGCCACTACAACACCTTGCACAAAGTTAAATATGAGAAGTATACTGCTGCTGCCAGAGCCGCCATTGTGGCCGACCTCAAATCAAAAGTACAAAAACAACAGGTTTTGTTTGTTTTTTTTCTTTTTACCAGAGCCACAACCACACAGGAGTCTGCTCTCAGTGCGTCTTACGCTGTTGCACTTGAGCTTGCCAAAGCAAAGAAGCCCTTGTCAGTCAGCCCTTCTGACTTAGTGGAGCGCCACCTCCTTTCCAGTTTTCGTGATGCCTGCTTTAGGGAGCGGCGCTGCAAGCTGTACCATGGGGCCTCCTCTGTTTCACTGCCTTCATTTTCAGAGGGGCAACGGTATCAAGTGTATTACGCAGAGAGGCTGCAGTACTCAACAAGATTATTGACTTGTGTGGGAGTAAAGTTAAGGTGGCCTCCTTCCACTGTGTTGGCAAACGGCACTGAAGTAGATAAAGATGGAATTATTTCCTTAAACTTGGTAACAGCATTGTCAGATAGTCATCTGCTGTAGTGGAATTGTTTCCCACATAGAGTATAATCCATTATTGTAAATTCAAAAGTTATTAGAAAATGGTCAGATAGAAGAGGGTTATGGGGAAAAACTATTAAGTGTTCAGTTTCGATGCCATATGTCAGAACAAGATCAAGAGTGTGATTAAAACAGTGAGTGGGTTTATTTTCTTTCTTTCCCTCTGCCACCAGATTCCTAAACAGCTGAGGAGTTTATTACCAGGAAATACGTGTTGTACTGTTTACATTCTCAGTTTGCACATGCATAATTGTACATTGACTGTTGACTGCTACACAGTCTGCTCCCATGCAGCATATATTCTCTATTATATTCTTATATATTTTTATTATATTGCTGCATTTGCTGCTTAAAGTGCTTTAGATCTTGTGTTACTTATTTATCTACTTTATATTTCATTTGTATTTTTGTGGCATTCATGTGGACGGCAAAGTAAGAATTTCATTGTTATGGGGAAACACGTTTCCTAACTGTGCATCTGACAAATAAACACTTTGACTTGACTCCTTGTCCTGTCTCTGCAATAAGTCATCATTCCACTTACCTGTTGCTTGCTATCCCCCGGTCCTGTTCCCTGCTGTTCTGCCACCACAATCAGTCACCATGCCATTCACCTGCTGCTCATTATCTCCCGGTCCAGTCCTGTACATATACACCTGTTTTCCGTTCATTCCGATGTCAGACCCGGATGTTCACCGTGATCTCCACCTAGCTCATGCTGTCAACTACAGGTTGTCTACACCGTCTCGCCCCGTGTTTTCTCTGCGTTCCCCCGGTTTGTTTGTTCTGTTCTGCTCTAGGTATTTACATTTGGTTTGAGCGCTCGCCGCCTCAGCGTTTGTGGTGCGCTACTTCTCTGTGTAGCTGCTGGCTCTCCTGCTCGTCCTCTGATTCGTGTGTGTCTCCTGCTCGTCCTCTGGTTCACGTGTGTGTCTCCTGCTCGTCCTCTGGTTCACGTGTGTGTCTCCTGCTCGTCCTCTGGTTCACGTGTGTGTCTCCTGCTCGTCCTCTGGTTCACGTGTGTGTCTCCTGCTCGTCCTCTGGTTCACGTGTGTGTCTCCTGCTCGTCCTCTGGTTCACGTGTGTGTCTCCTGCTCGTCCTCTGGTTCACGTGTGTGTCTCCTGCTCGTCCTCTGGTTCCTCCCTGGTCTTTCTGCGACCTAGCATTACTTGTGTTTTGTTCATTAAACTATTTTTAGCTCCCACTTCTCCTGGTCTCTGCCTGCAACTGGGGCCCACACCACACTCACACGTAACAACCCCAGTTCTTTTATTGGACAGATATGAATAACAAAGGAGTCCATCTTTCCTCATTTAGTGCTGATTTATTTTAACCGGGTTGCTCCCACCCCCAGACATGCACTATGCGCAGGCAGCTGGAAGTGAAGAGAGCCCCGGAAACACAGAGCCTAATACATTTATAAGTTTTCAGCTAACCCCTTACACAGACGAAGTCCGTCCACAGACTCCATCTCTTATCTAGTGCTCCAGCTGCATGGAGCCACTGGCTTTACCTAGGCATAACAAAATGAGGGATTTCAATGTGTGTGTGTGTGTGTGTGTGTGTGTGTGTATTTAGTCAGTGTTTTTGCTTGACTTTTCTGCATCACTGCTCCACAAAATTTAAGTCCTTGGGTCACAGAGTCTGGATAATCTTAACATAAGATTAATACAAGAAAACAA
>NW_018129364.1:0-1886 GCF_001952655.1 Monopterus albus
TACTTTTCCCATACGACAGTGGAAAATACACAACCCTTAACAATAAAGTTACCTCTATGTATCAGTTTTTGTTTTGTTTTGTTTTTTTTCTTCAATAACCACAACATGAGGTGGGTTACATAGAGGTGGACTTTTTCAAGGCACAGTAACAGGTCTTTGAGAGCCAGAATTCTTGCTGTTTCTCAGGTGTTCAAATATTTATGTTTGGCAGTGCAAGACAAATAAATTCTTTAAAAATCATACAATGTGATTTCCTGAAATTTTTTTTAAATTCTGTCTCTCAGAGTGGGAATGCACCTACAATGTGTATTTCAGACCCCTCCATGATTTCTAAGTGGGAGAACTTGCAAAATCGCAGGGTGTTCAAATACTTCTGTTCCTCACTGTATAAAACATGAACCATTTTCATTTTATATGTTGATTACACTTGTTAAACCAAGCAGAAGACGTTTCATACCAATAAAATACTTTTAACTATTCTTTTTAGATGATTAAAATTTACAACAGGTCAATTTAACCCTCAACATAACAGGATGGTAAATCCTTGTTTATATTTATTCGTTCAGATTACGACTCTCGGAGGAGGAGGAGGAGGAGGATAACATCCTGGATCAGGTTAATTGCAATATTCGGGGAGCATACAAGGCCATAGCAGCTCCACGCCTGGGCGTGTCAGATCACATCTCTGTGGAGCTGATCCCAGCATATAAACCTTTGATCTGCAGGACAAAACCAATCACCAAAACAGTTAAGGTGTGGATGGAGGAGGCTTCTTCAGCATTACAGGACTGTTTTGAACATACTGATTTGGGGGTGTTCAAAGAGGGCTCAGACTTGGAGGCTTATACATCAGCTGTTCTGGACTATGTGCAGATCTGTACTGATGCTGTCTTGCCTACAAAGTCCATCAGGGTTTTTCCAAACCAGAAACCATGGTTGGACAGTACAGTCTCATGTCTGCTCAAAGTTCGGGATGCTGCCTTCAGATCAGGTGACAGGCTGGCCTATAGCAGGGCCCGGAAAGAACTAAAGAAGGGCATCCGGCTGGCCAAATGCAGGTACAAACAGCGCATTGAGGGGCACTTCATGAATAACAACACACAGAGTATGTGGAGAGGCATCAAAACAATAACAGACTACAGAGGCAACAACCAGCAGGTCACCTGGCGGCAGAGGAACTGTACAACTCCCTCAGCTCGAGGAACAGCACCAGCCCCCTCGTCCTGCAGCTACACCAGGTGAGCTCCACCCTGAGGAGGATCAACACCAACAAAGCTTCAGGACCAGACAGGGTGTCAGGCCGGGTTTTGAAGCTATGTGCTGACCAACTGGCAGGAGTTTTCTTGGACATTTTTAACCTGTCCCTGCATCTTGCTTCAGTCCCTGTGTGCCTCAAGTCCTCCATCATTGTGCCTGTGACCAAGAAATCAGCTGACACCTGCCTCAATGATTACCGCCCTGTTGCTCTGACACCAGTAATTATGAAGTGCTTTGAGAGGATCATTCTAAAGCACATCAGGGACGTCATCGCTGTTGGTCTGGACAGCCATCAGTTCGCCTACAGAGAGAACCGATTTGATTTTGATTTGATTTGATTTGATTTAATTTATTCTTTCAAGCATATAAAAAAAAACAGTTGATATAACAACAACACACATTTTTACACACAATCCAATATCAATTTGCTTATACCTAGTACATGCTTGAATGGAGTAGGAAGAAGTCAGACTTATCCAGTCCTACCCCACGGCATCATCCCACCATCATTGGTTTGCAAGCAATAAATGATTCACTTCTACACTCACACATATTATACTAAAAAAGAATATAACAGTGTTAACATTCCTACATCACACCAGTGATGTATTAAAGAATGGTTACAAAAT
>NW_018129364.1:2041-3357 GCF_001952655.1 Monopterus albus
TTTTTGGTTGTACGTATAGCATGAATTTTTAAATTTAACTGACCCTTTAAATTGTATCCCCCTTCCCTTTCATTAAATAGTTTTTGAATTCACTATATCATTTTCTCAAGAATTTCTTTCTACAGTTACTGTAAAAATGATGCTGTCATTCTCAGGAAAGCCTGCCTGAAGTTTAGAGACAGTTTCTTGACTGAAGCTAAGCTGAATCCTTTTAAATGATCCATCATAGCCTCGGCCTGCATGCATGTGTTTAGAACATACGTTCTCAAAGAAAACACGCTGGCCATTCCCTGTCCTTATGATTACAGGTATTGCTGTAAGAGATTTTCGGACGCCAGCATCCAATTGCTGGAGTGGCTGATGTTTAGTGAAAGCGTATTCATTCAGCATGCTCTAAACCACGGGGAAAGAACTTTGGCTCATGATGTGTGGATGGCTATTGTGAGCTAAACAGTGGAAAGAAAGCGTTTTAATTCTTGGGTTGTTTTTACCACGGGTGTTTAAAATGTTCTCCAGGCCATAGAATTCATCCTTTAACAGGGAAAACCTTCAAGGAGATGCAGGAAGATACTCGAGACAGGCTGGCAAAATTGCAGAGCGTGTACAGTCTGAGCCTCGTGGTCATAAAAGAGCATTGTTGGGTTGAAATCAAAAAATCTCACCAGGGTGTGAAAGCTTTCCTAAAAAGCTATAAAACCCCAGAACCATTATCCCCACGAGATGCTCTGTACAGAGGGCGCACCTGCCCCGTGACTCTGAGGTATTCGGCAGCTGTGAGGCGTGTTCTTTGATTTTGAAAAGAGAAGACTAATAAAAGGATATGTCACAGTGTGAAATTTATTATGCATTAACGTATCAAAATTAGCATGTGCACATGGATCTTCACTGTTTTGGGAAAACAGAAAAGACTGTCCTCAACTTATCGATATACAATATTTGTATGAAAAGGTACTACTATCTAATTGGTCAAAAACTGTTGGGGAGAAGCCGTGGTTTAGACTTAACTCTCCCGTTATTGGTCCTTCAGTCCATCCGTCCTCCATGGTCCTTTCTGCTCCAATCATCGAGGACAGTGTCCTAGGAAAGGGAAGAATACCTATACTGCCTTAATTCCTACATACACACTCACTTCTTCCTTTGTTTGTATCTCGTGTCTAAGGAGCAGTTGAATCGCCTCCACAATCATGGTAAGGACATCAGGGAGAGGGCCAAGAGTGACTTGGATGAACAAATGAGAAACGTTTAGAACAAAGGAATCTTGCGTCCGATAAAAAAATTAAAAGATACAGCATGCTTTTACACCGTTACCTTAACTT
>NW_018129365.1:0-3353 GCF_001952655.1 Monopterus albus
AATGTGGGTTGACATCAGTCCTGTTTGTGCAGATGGAACTGATTTCTGCTGCTTTGAAATGCTGTAAAAAAAGAATCAATGCTTTCACTGCAGACTGCTGTGCAGAGCTCATAGGAGTCCCTCATTTATCATTGTTCTGTCTCACTGCCATTAATGTCGTAACAGAAGTACAAATTTATTTGTCTGCATGATCACGTAACACACTTCAGCAAACTGTTGGAAAATACCAGGTCACCAGGGAGCCACTGCATTTCCACCTTCTAGGTTTGTATTGTCCAAGGTTGGGACGTAAATGATCTGAATCAGAATCAGAATCAGTTTTATTGGCCAGGTGTGATAGACACATGAGGAATTTGACTCAGGTACATTGGCTCTCAATGTGCAAACTGTGTAATATAACAAAATAAGCAGTATTAACAACAATATTGACAGCAACAAACAGTGCAAGCAATGCAGAATAAGCAGTATAAACAGACAGTAAACAATGCAGACAACAAGGAATGTTCGTTGAAATGAGATAAATAAGGATAAGGGATAAAGATAGAGTACTTAAAATTAGAGACCTGCACGAGTCTATATAATCTGTACAATCTATATATACACAGGTATTGCACTGAGGGTTATTGTCCAATCATACTGTTGTGGGATAAGTGTTCATCAGAGTGACAGCCTGGGGGAAGAAACTGTCCCTGTGCCTGGTTGTGTTGGTGCACAGTGACCTGTAACGCCATCCAGAGGGGAGGAGTTCAAACAGATTATGTCCCGGGTGTGAGGGGTCTGCAGTGATCCTCTCCACCCTCCTTTTGACCCGTGAGGTGTACAGGTCCTTCATGGAGGGCAGGCTCACACCAATGACCTTTTCTGCAGTCAAGATAGTTTTAAGTGATAGATTAGTCACTTAAAACTAGAGACCTGTACGAGTCTGTATAATCTGTACAATGTATATACACAGGTATTGCCCTGAGGGTTATTGTCCAATCATACTGTCGTTGGTTAAGTGTTCATCAGAGTGACAGGCTGGGGGAAGAAACTGTCCCTGTGCCTGGTTGTCTTAGTGCACAGTGACCTGTAACGCCGTCCAGAGGGGAGGAGTTCAAACAGATTGTGTCCAGGGTGTGAGGGGTCAGCAGTGATCCCCCCGCCCTCCTTTTGACCTGTGAGGTGTACAGGTCCTCCATGGAGGGTAGGCTCACACCAATGACCTTTTCTGCGAGCCTTGTCATTGGTAGTTTCACAGTTTTTATCACATCTTATGATTGATCAAACACTTTTTCCCACACTTAACATTTTAAAGTCTACTTGGTTGTTCATGTGCTGTAGCACCCATCCATCCATCCATCTTCCTCCCCTTATCCAGAACCGGGTCGCGGGGGCAGCAGTCTAAGCAAAGATGCCCAGACTTCCCTCTCCCAAGACACTTCCTCCAGCTCCTCCGGGGGAATGCTGAGGCGTTCCCAGGCCAGCTGAGAGACATAGTTCCTCCAGCGTGTCCTGGGTCCTCCCCGGGGCCTCCTCCCGGTGGGACATGCCCAGAACACCTCCCTAGGAAGGCGCCCAGGAGGCATCCGAAACAGATGCCCGAGCCACCTCAGCTGGTTCCTCTTTTATACGAAACACTAGTCATCGCCGGATGTGACAGGCTGAAAAAAGGAATTCATGCAAAGAAGAGTTAAACCTTGAAATTAGGTATTTTGTTCCAGGGTAAAGTTAAGAATATACATGCAAACAAAAAGATTAAAACTTGAACCAAGATATTTTTGTCTTAAAATGGCAGATCTTAAAATACGCGTCAGAGCATAGCGGAGGTCCTGTACCAGATATATGTTCCATTGTATCTGACTAAACATAACCCCAAAGAAGATATATTGGTAGTTAATATATGCCAGGGTAGTCACATCTACTTAAAACAGACATTTCAGCACTGGTACATCATACAGCCTTAGTTTTAGCTTGGTGTACCTAATAAACTGCCAGCTGAGTGTATACTAAATGTCTATCAACCCCCCACACAGTAAACGTCTGACATGTGCAAGATGACTGTCAGTTCCTTTACTTATTTATGGTCACAGGTGGTGAGGAAGTGTCACTTATACTGTGCACGAGCAGATGCTGCTTGGGACTAGTTTCACAGTGGATAGGTAGCAGGTCACCTTATACAAAGTGTGTGCATGTGTTTGATTGCATTTTGACTGTATTCCTAAGTTCTTTCTGTCTCACGTTAGTTTCCGGTCCTGGCTTCTTTGGGTTTTTTCCTTTATGTTTTGGGATTTATCTTTCAGTAGTTCCTTGGTTAGTTTCTTTGGTTTGGTTTTAGTTCTTTTACCTTGCTCTCTGACCAAATTGCTTAGTTAAGCTTCAGCGTTCTTTGTTTTCTGTCAAGTTGAGCCCCTGTATTTTCTCCTTTAGTGTCTTGTCCTGTACTATTTATTAAAATTCTATTTGAACCTTTGTAGAACACACAAGCCAGTGTGTTCTGCACATTGGGTCCTACTCCTCTAGTAAGGCGTAACAATTTTGCCAATATGGTGGGGGCACCAGTGGATGTCAGGCAAGCTCACATGAACGTGCAACAGCCTGGATTTTATGCCCATTTAAGGAAATCCTTAAACTATCACGTAATACTTAATTTTGTTATAAAAAGTCTCGCAAGCGAGAATTTGCAAGGCTGTATTCACCTCAGTTTTTGAACTTTAGGTATAAGCTATTATCTCTCTATGAAGCTTCTTCCGGCTCTTTTAAACCAGGAACTCTCAATGAGACGAAGTAGACTTGGGCCCTTTAAATAGTGGGCATTCCAATATATCCAGCAGTTACTCTTCTTATTCCTGTGGGACTAGTTGTAAAGAGACAATCTGTCTTCTAGCCTCCTGCAGCTCCTTCTGTAAGGTTTTCTCTGCTACTGGGTCTTCTAAGGCCAGTGCTGCCTCAGCGACTTGTGACCCTTCATTACCATTTCCTTTGGCTTCTTTCAAACTCTCCCCAGGATCCATTTTTACAGTTTCGCTGACAATACTGCATCAACATATTGCGCGGTGAGTCGATACATAATTATTTATTGTAAGGTGGCATGTACACTTTGATGGAGGTGTGCTGGATACAGCATGGTGCAGGCAAGCAGGTTTAGTATGCCAAATTAGTAAAGCCTATAAAAAAAGTCTAGGTCCTAATCTCCAACTTCAAAGTCCAAATGGAGAAAATGCTCGAGTCTGACTCATCAGTGCTCAAGTTCAAGTTCAGTCACAAGTTCTGAAAATCAGAACTCAAGTCAGAGTCAAGTCCAAGTCCTGAACTCGAGTACTATAACACTGCTGCTGCTTATGTTACTGTATACTGAGTTATACCATTGCTGCTGT
>NW_018129366.1:0-3352 GCF_001952655.1 Monopterus albus
GATTGGTAGGTGGAGGAGTGTGACGTGTATCAGATTTAGGAGAGCCATCACGAGTATATACATCATATCGATTATGTTTATAGGTCGAATTTGTTCTTACAATTATTCAAAATCTCCCTAAAGGATCAGCACCCGAAATTTAGTCCTCCTTTGACTGTGGCTCAAGCAATTTAGATGTCTACACATAACTTGTTACAGTAACAAAAGTTATCGAACTTAACCCGTTCTTCGTAAGCTCGTCGCAGCTTCTCTCTTCTCTCTCCGCCCGTCTTCCCACCCACTGCACCACCGGAAGTCATCGCGATATTCGTGTACCATTTCAAAATAAAAGTCTTTGCGCAATAGAATTTGTAGGGCCCCTACATATATTTAGTGTGTAACAAATTTTACATGTGATAATCCCAAGTAAATTGTATTTAATGATGATGGTGTTGTCATGGTTGGAGACACAGTCGTGGGCGTACAGGGTGAAGAGTTTGGGGCTGGGGCAGCGTCGTGGGTGTACAGGGTGAAGAGTTTGGGGCTGAGACAGCAGCCTTGCAGTGAGCCTGTGCTGATTGTGAGCTCAGCAGACACCCACCCTCCCATTCTAACCACCTGTAGTCTTTCAGTTAGGAAGTCCAGAGTCCAGTTACAGGTGGGAGTTGGTACACTGAGGTCCATCATCTTCCTAATCAGCCTACCCAGGTGAATGCAGAACTGTAATCCAGGAAGAGCATCCTAGGATACATACTGCTGTTGTCCAGGTGTGTCAGGGTATGGAGTAAAGCCAGAGCTGTCGCATCGTCCACTGATCTGTTGGGGCAGTAGGCAAACTGGAGGGGGTCTACAGTGTCCAGGACCATGTGGTTAACGTGTGTGAGGACCTGTTTCTCTAAGCACTTCATGGTGACTGATGTGGGCGCCACTGGCCTGAAGTCATTCAGAGTGGATGTGTCTGATGTCTTAGGGACCGGTATGATAATGGATTTTTTAAAAATGTGAGGAACTACTGCTTGGGTTAAGGACAGGTTGAAGATGTCTGTATACACACTAGCTAGTTGATCCCCATAGGCTCTCAACACTCTAGGGGGGACATCGTTTGGTCCCACTGCCTTATGGGGGTTTACCTGTCTCAGGGCCTTCAGGACCTGTGTGCATCACCTGAAAAGCAGTGTCCCCCAGGTCACAGGGGGATTTTGAGGGGGTGTCTGTGTTCAACCTGTCAAACCTTGCATAGAATCTGTTGAGGCTGTCCGGGAGGGTGGCGTCCTGAGGGGGGGCTGTGTTTGTTGATTTGTTACTGTAGTTTGTGACTGCTTGGATTCCCTGCCACATACTGCCTGTGTTGTTATTCATGTAGTAGCTCTCCAGTTTTTCGAGGTATGCTCTCTTTGCAGCTCTGATGGACTTCTGTTTGTCCAGTTTAGATTGATATTTAGAAATAGTAGTTGTTGATTCATTTAGATTGTAAGCTAATCAAAATGATTCTTGATGAATTTAATGTTTTGCAAACAAGATAAAATATAGTCAAAAAGACAAAATAAGGCATGGTGCAGGAAAGTGAGGATTAAGTGGACTAGGCAACGCTGAACAGGTGAGTTTTGAGTCTAGATTTGAATTGCTGAAGAGAATCAATGTTACGGATGTCAGATGGCAAGGCATTCCAAAGCCAGGGAGCGGAGCGACTAAATGCTCTGCTCCCCATAGTGGTGAGGTGGGCAGACGTAATGGTGAGGTGGAGAGAGGAGGCACTGCGGAGAGGGCGGGGGCAATATGAATAAGGTTAGACAGATAAGAAGGGGCACGATTATGAATCGCTTTAAATGTGTAAGAATGATGCTATAGTTAATCCGGAACAACACAGGCAGCCAGTGAAGCTGCTTCAACACAGGGGTAATGTGATAAGAGGAAGGGGTTGTGGTGATGATACGGGTGGCAGAACTCTGAACCATTTGAAGTTTCTGAAGGGAATTGTGAGTAAGACCAAAAAGGAGAGAGTTACAGTAATCAAGACATGAAGTGACCAGACTATGAACAAATATTGCAGTGGTATGGGGAGTGAGGGAAGGGCGAAGGCGATTAATGTTATGTAGGTGGAAATATGCTGACCGGGTGATGTTATTAATGTGGCTCTAGAATGATAAGGTACTGTCGAGGATGATACTCAGACTCTTAACCTGAGGGGAAGGGAAGACGGGAGAATTATCAATGGAGATGGAAAAACTGTCTACTTTGGATATAGTTGATTTAGTACCAACTAAGAGGAACTCAGTTTTATTACTGTTCAGTTTGATGTTGTATTGGGCACACCAGTAGAAACAGAACAGGGAGTGGAGGTAAAAGATTGAAGTTTGATGAACTGAGTGCGACACGAGAGATATGATTTAAATCAACTTTAATGGGGTGCGAGTGATACCAATAGAGGCTAATCTATTGAGGAGGATGGAGTGAGAGATGGTATCAAAGGCTGCACTCAGGTCAAGGAGGATAAGGAGAGAGAGACAACCAGAGTCTGCAGCCAAAAGGAGATCATTTCTGATTTTTGTAAGAGCGGATTCCATATTGTGCAGAGGGCGGAAACCAGTGTGAAACTGTTCATAAAGGTTATTTTGGGTTAGGTGAGAGTGGAGTTGAGTAGCAACTGTCTTTTCCAGAGTTTTGGAGATAAAGGGTAGATTGGAAATAGGACGGAGATTATTGAAATTATTTGGATCAAGACCAGGTTTTTTTTAGGGTTGGAGTAATGATAGCAGTTTTAAACTGTGCGGGAACAGTTCCAGTGGTGAGGGATGAATGAATAATTGCAGTTATAAGAGGAAGAAGAGAAAAAAAGACAAGCTTTAACCAAAGAGGTAGGGAGAGGGTCAAGCACACATGTGGAGGGCTTTGATGAATGGATGAGGTCAGCAATATCAGAGGTATCTGGGAGATGGAAAACAGAAAAGAGCAGACCACGCGGAAAAAGTTCAGAAGAGGCAAGAGGCAAAGAAGCTGGACGGAGTTGCTGATGAATGTTTTGAATTTTCTCAGTGAAAAACTGCATAAGGGAGTTACAAGTATCAATTGAATAGAAGTGGGGAGGGAAGGAATCAGGGGGTTGGAGGATTCTATTAAGAAGTGAAAAAAGTAACTTAGTATTTCCAGTGTTGGCACAGATAAGACCAGAATAGTAATTGAATTTAGCATGTGAGATTGAATCCTTATAAAGTAAAATGTGTGCTTTATACATGTGTGTGCTCAACTTGCCGGCCTTTGGCTTTCATAGTCCAGAGTTCAGAGGTAAACCAGGGGGCAGTGTGAGAAAATGATACAGTCCGGGTTTTTACTGGGGAAAGGGAATTAAGAATACTGGAAAGGCTATTGTTATATA
>NW_018129367.1:0-1249 GCF_001952655.1 Monopterus albus
TGGAAAGGTTGTGTCACCATGTGTGACAATTAATATATAGTCAATCAACAAAAATTCATCAGGAACAATTGTGGAGGGAAATATCACTTAATAAATTTTTATAAACAAATTGTGATGTACATTTTTTAGTATTCCTTGACATCCTATATAGACTAAATGACTAACCAGTTAATTAAAAATTTCCACTGGCTGCTGCAGTTAAAGCAGTGGTTCTCAAACATTTTTTGTCATTCCCCACTTAAGAGGGTGGGCGAATTTTCAAGCCCCACTTGTCAAAAAATTATAACGAAATCAGACAATTTTAAAAGTTCAAATTTATTTTAATATGAAATAACACTAAGTTCAAAACAGATAAAATATAAGTGCAACTGTATCGTTTGACAAGGGGATAGTTCAGTTTTGCAGCACTTGTCTCATCCAACGTAATCGACTCCATGTCTACAGTTACAGGGAGAATGAGCTGCTCAGCAATTGTGTACGATTTTTGCACTGGGCAATTCTGGATGCAACTTGGAATGAAGCCATTTGTGCTTTGCTCTTCACTGATGTGGATTTTACCATGCGATTTTTCTGCTAACGGTATTCTGCCAACTTTCTTTCAAAGACGTCGACCGGCTTATTAACGTGACTGGGGTGTGTTGTCTCTAAATGTCTTCCTAATTTGTTGGGTCTCATGCTTTCTGCTGCCAGCGGTTTAAGACACAAGACAAACATTGGTCTCTCCTCTGCCCCCACCATTCCAACTGTGAATCCAAGCGCAAGATGGGCTTCATCATGGGCTTTTTGGTTGATAAGGCTACTGCCTGTCATTTTTTGTTTGCTTGCGCTGAATCGCCTGCTTTTTTTGTGGTCCATGTAACAAATTTATCAATTTACATTATTATGCCCACTACGTACACTATTAACCCTCCGTGTGAACGTTTCCTTATATTGTTGTGCTGCAGTTAACATGCTGACGTTAAACCGTTATTGTTGCACTATAGTTTCACTTTTTTTTCCCAGGCCCCGAACTGATGTTATTTTAATTTACTTGTATTAATGACCCATTTCTAATTTTCTCCGTTCATTGCGCCCCACCTGTCATGTCTTTATTCCCCACTAGTGGGGCGCGCCCCACACTTTGGGAACCACGGCACTAAGCTCTCCTTTATATCAAAAAACAATGTAAATGTTTGTAAATTAGATGAGAGTACAAATGAGGAGATGCCAAAAAAAAAAAAAGATTACAAGGCTATTTAAAGTGCAAGTG
>NW_018129367.1:1669-3351 GCF_001952655.1 Monopterus albus
GCTGACGCTCTCCTCATTTGCAGGACAATAGCTTGGTCCCAGATTTCCGCATACAGACAAATGACCCCTCATTGGATTCCTCTCGACCTATAGAATGAGGCTATCGAGTTTGTGACCTTATTGACAGCATCCTGGACCAATGGCAGTCGAGAAGACCGCACCATGGGGGGAGGGGGGGTTTCTTGCCAGCACAAATGTAAACCTGTTTCTATCCAGCCAGAAACCCCCTAACTTAGAAATAATGGTATTTTCCAAACCGACGCCATTTTGTGAGTCAGGAAATGCAGTGTTTGCGTCGGAAAAACTTATTTTTCTGCATAAAAACATCAAAGTTACTTTTCGCGAATCGATGTCTGTTGTTGAAGTTTGTTGGCTTGTATCTTTGTAACGCTTTTACCGATGCATTTATGAAATCTGTGAAGTGTGGGCTTTGTTCTGAGCCGTGGCTAGCTGTGTTTTGATGGATTATAATCGTTAAAATATGACAAAATATGAATCGTATGCCTGGCACAGCACCCCCTAGGTGATCCGAGATGGTGCTCTTTTGTACTTTATTGCTTTTGCTGTGTTTATTGTGTGGTGGTTTATATGACGTTGTAGCCGAGGTTTCGCTGAACATTTTGATGTATACATTGTTGGGGGTCGGCTATCACAACTCGCCTGGATTCCTGTATTTTCCGTTAAGCCCGAGCGGACCCTAATTAGGGTCCGTTAGGGATGATAGTCAAATTGTTATAAAGCACTTAATTTATTATTATTATTATTTATCTAAACCATTGTACTGCAGTCTGGGTCCTCCTTCTTTCTCTCGTCCCCTGGCTCGAGAGAAATCCTAACAAGCAGTGATTTGCGCGTTTGATTTGTCTTTAAAAATGTCCACAAGAGAAGTACTCTGCTTTGTGTGTGTGTGTGTGTGTTTTTTTTTTTTTTTAAAAAAACTATTTGGAAGCAAAGCTTTTAGATGTGTGCAGTGTTTAATCGTATTTGTGATCCACGCCCTTTATTATAAGGTGATATCAGAAATATAAATTTCATTGCTCTAATTTGTCCCAGTTTTTTCCAACATGTCTGGCCTGTCATTGGTTTCAGCTCAGAGGTCCACTACCTCTCAGGCCTTGGTTTCACAGATGTACTTGTACGGAGAGCTACACCTTGCATTATTCAACATCTTACGTTAGAGTTTTTGAGGCGTGAAGCTGTCCACAATCTCGTGTTTAAATATTTGTTTTTGACAACCTTGTTTTTACAGTGACCTTGCTGAGCTAGCGTTAGCCGTGCAGCACTATAGCATCTTTGAACAGAGGCACATAAAACAGGGTAGTCTAACGTTAAATAACCATCTTTCACTCTCATTAAATTGTCAGTTCAGCCTGTCACTATGAAGTGTTAATACAGGCGCTTATATTACTGCAATTTCAGTTTACATTACTGTTATTTATATGGCTTGAAAGTGTAGCGTTGACATGAACCAAACGTCCTACAGCTGAAGTGCAACACGTCAGATCAATGAATGAGAAGGGCACCAGGCTGTAGACATTCAGCAGCAAGTTCTGTTAGAAGCTGTGTATGAACATTATTTTATCCCACACCGATCTGGAACAACGGATATATTTTAAGAGTAGAAACAAGGCTTGGAAAAGGGATTTGAAATTGGATTTAACTGTAAATGTAATTTTTTTTTT
>NW_018129368.1:0-3350 GCF_001952655.1 Monopterus albus
AAAAAAGAGAGTTGATTTTTACCCTGTCATTCTCCCAGTGGAGCTTCACAAAAGATGAGACTGAAAAGTCAAAACTTACAACAACTGCAAACGACAGTTTGTTAAGAAAAAAACAGGCTCAATGACAAAGTCATCCTGTGAAGTAAAATATGTGTGTGCAAAAAGAATTCACCACAAGAACTCTAATGTAGAACTGGATGCAATCGTAGAGTGAGCATGCTCAAAAATCCCCTCTGATCTATTAATACCTTTGTTTAACCAGAAACATAAGCATCTGTCTTTTGTTTTGACCCATGTGGTGAAAATGGTGTGAGCTACTGTGAATAGGTTTCCACTGGTGGAAACTTAAGTTAAAACTTGAACACAGGAAGACGGCTCCGACAGAAGCCAAGAGCACAGAGAAGCCATCTTAAAAAGGCTGCAGTGCAAAATGAGCATCAAGTGCAGACAACACGCTGTGCCCAGTAAAGGGAAATGTAAGCCCTCCTCAGGACCAGACTGAATGGTTAACACTACATTTATGCAGTGGGTAGGAAGAGAGCAGAGTTCCATCTCACTGCATGGTCTTCTCACCCTGAAGTTTTCCCTAATGACCACAATGACCAACACATTACACTGTTTTAGTTGCCCAATTAATGAAACTTATCTTGTTTCTAGGCTCAGGTAGCAGGACATAAAGGGTAGCAGGACATAAAGGGCTGCCTCTGTGAGTTCACACACATGAAAATTAGAAGTGCTGCATACACCATTATCAGTGATCTGTTAACAAATCTTGCATCAAACATGGTCTAAGGTTTCCCCCAAACCCAGTCCGCTGTGGCGACCACTGCAGCATGTTAATGCAACACTTCAGGATGAACATTACATGCCTTTATATACATTTCTGAGCTTAGTCAATGATGGTGCAGATGTTATGTGTTGCAAACCAATGTGGCACATCCCACACACTGTGCATGTACAGTAGAATCCAATGTGTGTAATATAGCTTGAAGTTTGATGTAAGTTACTAAACTGGTTAGCAGAGCTCAGTTGTCTATTTCAAGTTCCATGTGACTTTGCACCAGAGGCGACTTCCATGGTACTTGGACTACTATTGTGGAAAAAAGCCATTCACATCCTTAACTCCAGATAAACCTGCTTAAAGTTTCTACTTATCTATTTGAAATTGGAAAGGAGTCTTTCCAAAGTTGTGTGGCTCTGCTTATATAACAGCTATCATGTCCTAAGCAGTTATAGTAACTATTAGTTGGCACTTCCAAGTGAATTAGTCACAAATACTTAATATTTCCTAAGCCCTGTTGCTAGTGTTTATTGGCTTCACTGTGTGATAGCGTATGTGATTTGTGTAGTTTAGTGATTCTTCTACTAAAGCTAAACATTATGTTGTTCTTGTTAACAAAACTCCAATCAAGGGTCAGAGTTGCCGAGGTAGGGGGCACTGAACCTGTGTTCACTGTTTTCAAAATAGGAGACACAATCTGATTGGCCAGTCAAACACAGTCTTCTCTGTGAAGAGCAGACAACGTACAGAGACCATCTCATTCCTCACAGCATCTGAAGCACAATGAGTCCTCCAAACTTTGCTTTGTATTTCTCATGTCTGTTCACTGTGAATATGGGTGAGTTGTGTTTTGTTTATGTTTGTTGTCAGTTTTAGTTTAAGCTGTGACATGTTTTCTTACAGTTTGTAGTGCAGATCATTACAACATACTGTACTAGCATTACACTGTGTAATTGCTATGTCTCTGTTTTCTCCTCAGCTCATATGACAACTTTAAAACAGTCATCACATTTTGAATCAGCTAATGTTGGGGGAAGTGTGACTTTGCCATGCCTCTGTCAAGATCACATAACAGTTATGTTTTACTGGTATAAGCAAACTCTGGGCGAAAAACCAAAGCTAGTATTAACATTTTATAAGCATAGTAATAATAGTGGAAACTTTTATGATGAATTTAAAAACAATCCACGTTTCACACTGGACATCGGAAGGCATACAAATTACCTGAAGATATCAGATCTGCTTGTTTCAGATTCAGCTACTTACTACTGTGCGATGAGCAATTTGTATACCTATGAATTCTGTGAGGGCACTACTGTCAGTGTAGAGGGTTCGGGTGTGAACGTCCAAGCTGTGGTCCACCAGTCGGCATCTGAGACCATCCAGCCAGGAGGCTCTGTGACTCTGAACTGTACAGTCCACACTGGGACCTGTGATGGAGAACACAGGGTTTACTGCATTTCAGAGTTCAGCCAATGCTAATCTAAGGCTTCAGCCTGACCAAGCTGGTATTCATCATTCAGTGTTTTGTTGCAGCAACAAACCTGTCTTGACCTGTTATGTCTGCTTTCATAAAAAAAATAACCACAATGTTAATAAATAAATGGGCAGCTGTGGCTCAGGAGGTAAAGCAGATCGTCTCCTAAACTGAAGGTTGGTGGTTTGATCCTGGCTTCACCACTTCACATGTTGAAGTGTCCTTGAGCAAAACATTGAACATCGAGTTGCTCCCCGTGATGTGTGTGGGTGCTTGGGAGTGTGAATAGGCGAATGGCCAAATAGTGTGAAAGTGCTTTGAGTGTGCTGCAATGCATAGAAAAGTGCTAGATAGGTATTAGACCAATTAAACAGGGGTTTTCTCCACTATCATTTCTAAGAAGGATCACCATTGGCCACTTTCAACTAGCATATTCTATTTGCATATCGTTCATAGAAGTTACCCACTTGATTTGACTTTACTAGACTGTTGAATCCTCATTAGCTTCAAATAAACCTTAAAATGCCTCTTTGCACAGCGTGAGGACTGTGGCTTTTGCTTTCGCTCAAAAGGAAGAAATATCTTTGGGGGCAGTTGGAGCAAAATTTACAACATCCAATTACAATTTCAACTGTCAAATGGTCATAAACCTGTGAAAAAAACTAAAACTCTCTTTTATCTAATGTGAAGCATCTCTGATTTTCTGCAGCTGGTGTGGCCTCTGGGGTCTTGGTGTATTTCTTGAGCGGTGCTTTGGCATTCACCACCATCCTGGTTGTTTTGCTGGCTTTCTCAATGTACAAGATGCACAAAAGAAACTGCGTATGTACAGGTAACTATTACTCAGTGAAGCTAAAAGCAAGCACTGCATATATATTCCATTGGATTAAAAGACGTTTTCCTTTTTTTTCATTACCAGACTCAGAAGTAACATTTTCAGCTAACTCTGCTCCAAATACAGAGGTATGTATCATTCTGTACTGAAAAATAAACATAAATGAATTATCTCTATTTCTTTTTTATCACTTGCTATAGCAATCAGGTAGGTGTCTTAGGCAACAGAAAGTCACTTGTACACCAACTTTGTTATTA
>NW_018129369.1:0-1445 GCF_001952655.1 Monopterus albus
ATTTTAATGGTTTTATATATCTGGCAAATTTTCTGTTACTGGTTGGGCAGGTGGTGGCATAGTGATGCAGTGGTTAGCGATGTCACCTCACAGCAAGAAGGTTCAAAGTTCGAGCCCAGCGACCTGGTGCCTTTCTGCATGGAGTTTCAATGTACTCCTTGTGCCTGCGGGGGTTCTGTCCAGATCAAGTACTCCAGCTTCCTCCCACGGTACAAAGATATGCGGAAAAGCCCCAGGCCTCAAAGTTCCTCTGCAACTTCCTGGTCCATGCTGAAATGTTTTGACTTATATCTTATATCAACCAGGCAGTGGTGACTGTATCTTGGGTGAAACATCCAGAACATAAACACAACAAACACGAACGTGCACTATAACACACATTTTTAGGCGCACAACTCAGAGGGGCTGCTGCGTTCATTCGTGCCACCATCATTAGTTAACAGTCAGTAAATTAAAAGATTACTGATATTTGTAATGTAATAAATGTTAGTTAATTGTTTTAAAGCAAAATAAAAATTCCTTATAACAAGTAACAATGTATAGTATGACTCAATATTCATATATGATGAGATATTTGAAACAAGTTACAGCTTCAATCAGTTTTTTTTTCCAGCCCCTGCTCTCCTCCACCTTGTAGGTCAACAGAGATGAGACCTCAGTGGTCTATTCTGAGTTTTATGCTAATTCCAAAGGTATAAATATCAGTGCATGGTTCTCATTTTCATTACAGTATATGCGATGCCACCCAGTGGTTTAGTTTTCTCAGACAACATGTCTTCCAGACAGATGTGGACAAGGCAGGGCTGTGCAATTTTACAGATATTGATGGTGTCTTTCTCTCAGGCTGAGGAGCTGGTGTGCCAGCAGAGAGGGGATTCTGAAAGCCCACAGCTTTCTAAAGATGGAGACATTATATTGGGGGCAATCTTCTCTTTCCACATCAGCTGGAAAGTCAGACAAGAAACCTACATGCACAAACCACTGCCAATGGAATGCACAAGGTAAAGTACTGCAAAGAGTACATAACATGTTTGGTATTTATATATAAATACCAAACAGCAAGTGGGTAGAAATAGAAATGGGTATAAAAAACTTTGCCAGAGTATTAAAAGTAAAATTACATAATTTAATTTCAAAAATTAAACTATTCAGTTTCATTATTGTCATCAAATACTGTCATTTACTATTCTATTGTTTCAAGTACTACCAAGTACAAATATTTAAAGTTTGAGTTTCAGAGATTTCCAGTATGCCCAGGTTATAAAGTTCGCCCTTGAGGAAATTAATAACAGCACAGACCTACTACCTGGCATCTCTCTGGGCTATAAGATGTATGATTCCTGTAGCTCTAAAGCCAGAAGTGTGAAGGTTGCACTGGCATTGGCTAATGGTAATGAAGGTGTGTCTGCACCCACTGAGGCACCATGTACCAGACCTGCACAAGT
>NW_018129369.1:2306-3348 GCF_001952655.1 Monopterus albus
TTCCTGATTGAAAAAAAAGTTATGATAGTCTATCCATGTTGCGGTTGAGCCAAGAATGTTTGCCATAATTAACAAAACTGATACCTATGTTTTTAGATTTTACATCATATAAAAAAGATTCAGTTCAAAACCAAGGAAGGAGATGAGGTTTACTTTAATGAGAATGGAGAACCACCAGCAAAGTATGAAATTATAAACTGGCAGCCAACAGAAAATGGCATTGTGGACTTTGTCACAGTTGGTCTTTATGATGCATCTTTACCAGCAGACAAACACCTGAGTCTGCAACTTGAGTCTTTTAATTGGGCACAAAACTCAAAACAGGTAAATGACCATGTCATGTCATTGTACTTATTAAATAAAATATTAGCATTGTTATTGTACAATAATGTTTGGTTTCAAAAGTTAACATCAGTGGTTTGCAAAATAAAACCTTTTCAATGTGAGTGCCCATATATTTTTTCAGAAATGTTTTGTCCATGCAGGTGCCTGTGTCAGTTTGCAGTGAGAAATGTCCCCCAGGAACTCGTAAAGTTCTTCAGAAAGGAAAACCTGTCTGCTGCTATGACTGTATCAGATGTGCAGAGGGAGAAATAAGCAACATGACAGGTTTAATAAAATTCAAGGTTTTGCACTTCAATGTGCCACAAAACAAAATTGTAAATCTAGTCATGTTTATATGCCAATTACAGTATAATAAATTTAAGCATGCATCCATGAAATGGTTAAAGTCCTGGTGTGAAAAATATTATGTACCTCTTGTGTGCTTAAAATATTCCAGTGGCACTTTTTACAAAATCCATGGAAAGTCGGGGCAGTCTGTGTTGTATGAGTACAAAGTCAAAAATTACTAAATAGAAGTACTTTATTTAATCAAAATTATAGACATGATTAGAATTCTAATGTAAAAAGCCATGAAACTATCCAAATAATTAAATAAGTATGCCATGTGCCTGTCACAAGATGTAAATATTTTGTATCTGTGTTGTTTGCACAGAAATGATGATAAATCAACTGTGAAGGTCTGACATCTGCTTAATAT
>NW_018129370.1:0-3345 GCF_001952655.1 Monopterus albus
GCTGCCAGAAACACAACTAATATCTGTACATGTTACTGTTAATGAAGAAATTCAGCATTACGTTCAGTGGCTGCTGCCTGACAACGTACAGAGGAGCAGTCGGTGAATCAGTCCGTTTATTGAAAGAGCTGTTTTTTCTTATTAATGTATATGGAATTCGACATTTTTCACAAGGGAGCCCTAGAAGACTCGATGATGCTAGAGGCTTTGAGAGTTTGATAATCAGTCCAAAGGTCTGCCTAGTTACAGTCTTCTTGTTACCCATTTGCCAAGAGTTATTTTCTACAGCCCAAAGAGACATGAGATTTCTTTTGTGAGTTAGCGTTATAGCTGTGTGATGAATGACTTGTATGACAGAGTGTCGGGGGTCATCGAGAGGCACAAGCTACCTTGGAGTACGCTTACCAACGTTACCACAGATGGATCACCAAATCTGACTGGAAAAAATGTCTTCACCTAATGTGATTCGCGATGGTTTCTTTAAATTTTCATGAGAATTAACTTCGGCAATGGTAGCAGATCAAATGTAAGGAAAGAGTCCTCGGTGTTGTGGACGGCACCAAAATGCCTATTTAGTTAACTAACTGTTGTCAAGAGCTATTTTAAATTAGACGGGTTCTTAGTCTGGCCTGGATATGTGCTGGTGCGAAAACTTTGTTACTACAGACAAATCTGGGCTCGATGTGTCAGTACTCCGTAATTAATTATTCAGCCAGTGTTTTATCAAAGCAACACGACTGTGTTATTGATATTGTAATGCCTTTGGTTAAGATATAAGTTATATAAGTTAGAACAGTTCATAGTTAAAAGCACAAATACAATCGTTAGAATCTCGGTTTGGAAAAACTCATCAGAGTGAGAGGTCTTCACGCTGTGTATCTCTGGGATTGTGAAAAAATAAGGAGTGAGAGCTCTCACCAGAGTTAGAATATCTTGGACGTCTTTGTGGAGGGAAGAAGTTAACAGTTTCTCCTCAGTATTTCCAAACATTTTTTGGACTCCTCATTCTTCACCTAGTGCTTGTCCTTGTGGAATTCTATGTCTTTGTAAGTGGTGCTGTGTTAAGTAAGCTCTTTCTGTTGTAGTAATTGCTGTCATTTTACGTGTTGTGTTTCCGTGTGCTAATTGCAGTTGTTTTGATGTTTCACGTAGCAACGTCATGTATGCTAATTTGTTTTTTGCATGATTCTGTTTACAGTTACAATATAATAAGGAATGATAAGGATAAACTCCATTTGAAAAGAAAAGAAAGCCTTGTGTGGAGCATCAACCCTTTTATTTGTTCGCTGGCTGTCTAGTGTCACGAAAGTAGGCGTGTATCGAGGACAGCACAGTAAAAAGACATTGACACGGCGGGTTCAAGCTGGGTGGAGAGACGTTGGCACGGCGGGTTCAAGCTAGCAGAGAGACGTTGAAACGGCAGTTTCGAGCTAGTAAAGGGACGTTGGCACGGCAGTTTCTAGCTAGTAAAGGGACGTTGGCACGGCAGGTTCAAGCTAAGTGAAAGGACATTGACGCGGCGGGGTCGGGCTAGAAGAAGCGGACATGAGTCTACGCTCAGGGAAAAGCTATCTCCGCGATTACAGTGCTGAACGGGGAGGTGAAGCAGGTGGGGAGGCGGAGGTTGCAGACCGACGGGCCGCGATGCAGCAACCGTCACAACTGTTTGACACCAGGTCACATACATCTAGAGCATCGAGGAGCTCTCAACGGTCGTCATCAACGACTTCTTCAGCCACAAAAGCTTATGCCAAGGCAAAAGCTGCCAAAGCTCAACTAGCCTTTGTTGAAAAAGAAGCTGACATGATGAGGCAGAAATCAAAATTGGAAGCAGAAAAGGCTGATTTAGATGCCAGCATCCATATACTACAGTACCAGAAAAAAAGTAGCCGCAGCTGAAGCAGAAGCTTCAGTTTACGAAGAAGCAGAGTTTCAAAGCGGGGAGTTCAGGAAAGAACTCCCTGTTGAAGCAGAGCCTTCAAACACAGCTCAACGGACCAGTGAGTACGTTCAATATCAAAGTGCGTTACTCTGCCCAGACACTTTCTCTCATCATACTGCAGTGGCGTCTTCTGAAAGGAGAGACAACAAACCTGACCTTCAACACGGAGCTGCAACCACAACTCTGGGTAACTCACCACATGTAAACATAAAACAGGAAGCAGTCATGAACACTCATCTCATTGGTACCTACCAACATAACCTTCCAGCACAGACACTCAACCCTCCACATGGCCATACACCTGCGCCCGATGGAGCACAAGACTTTGCAAGATATCTAATCCGCAAAGAAATAGTCAGCACAGGCCTCCTGCAATTTGACGACAAACCTGAAAATTATTGGGCATGGAAAGCCTCTTTCGTTAGTGCTACCAAAGACTTAAATTTATCAGCCAGAGAGGAACTAGACCTGTTGACAAAATGGCTAGGTCCCAAGTCATCAGAGCAGGCCAAAAGAATCCGTGCAGTACACACTTTGGATCCTTCTGCAGGATCCGAGATGGTTTGGCAACGTCTCGAAGAGTGTTATGGCTCACCTGAGGTTATTGAAGATGCACTCCTAAGAAAGGTAGAAGCGTTCCCTAAGCTAACAAACAAAGACAATGTTAAATTGAGAGAGCTCAGTGATATCCTATTGGAACTAGAATGTGCCAAACAAGACGGTGCCCTACCAGGGCTCGCCTACCTGGACACAGCTCGGGGAGTTAGACAAATCGTCGAAAAGCTTCCTTTTAATCTACAGGAAAGATGGACGATAGTAGGAACACAATACAAAGACGTGCATTGTGTGTCATTTCCTCCCTTCTCTGTTTTCACACAATTCATCCAGCAGCAAGCAAAAATGAAAAATGACCCAAGCTTCATCATATCCAACCCCAGCAGCAGTCACGTAAGCCCACACACAGAGAAATCTCCATCATACAACCGCAGAGTCACTGTGTCAGCTCACAGAACAGGCATTGTAGCCAACACTTTTGAAAATAGTCCAGAGACAGAGAAAATGGAAGAGCCGGACCGTGAGTGCCCAATCCATAAGAAACCACACCCACTCAAAAAATGTAAGTTGTTCAGGGACAAACCAATAGAAGAACGCAAAGCATACCTCAAAGAGCATCGTATTTGCTATCGGTGCTGTGGATCAGTCCAACACGTTGCAAAAGAGTGCAAAGCAGTGATCAGGTGCACTGAGTGTGACAGTACCAAACATATAGCAGCACTGCATCCAGACCCCGTTCCTGCCCCAAAGAACATCAAACCAGAAAGTCAATACAAGGACAGCGGAGAGAGAAGTGAGAATACACCATCAGTGACCTCGAGGTGTACGGAGGTATGTGGTGAATGTGA
>NW_018129371.1:0-3344 GCF_001952655.1 Monopterus albus
GCCTGAAATTTTCTACCATCCCCTACCCTTGGTGTAGATTTACACAAAGCATTCGATAGAGTGGAACATAATTACCTCAAGGAGGTATTGAAGCGATTCGGTTTTGGAGAGAGATTCCAAAACTGGGTCGCGTCATTATATAGCACTGCCCAAAGCTGCATTAAATGCAATGGGGTCTTAGTTGATTATGTGCGTCTAAAGAGGTCCGTGAGACAAGGATGTCCTCTGTCGTCAATGTTATACATCCTAGCGGCAGAGCCACTAGCTTTGTTGGTGTCAAAGGACCCTGAGGTGAGGGGAATTGTCACACCCTTAACTAAGCAGTGCAAAGTAGTACAGTACGCAGATGACGTCACATTCCTAGTCCGAAACCAAGACAGCATACACCGTATCGTAGGTCATTTGAACACTTTCTGCGCAGCTTCGGGAGCAAAGGTCAATTACCACAAGTCGGCCATGCTAGTGTGTCACACTGACGACTGCACTTTGGGGAGGTGGGGCTTTCAACGGGTGACAGACACAGTGAAGATCCTAGGGGTATGGATGGGGCCTCAGTACACAGTAGCCCGTGATAAAATGTAGAAGATGTTACTGGCACAGTTGAAGAGTCTTTTAGGCATATGGAGGATGCAACATTTAACGTGGAAAGGGAGAGTTGATGTAATCAATGCCTTAGCAGTGTCTCGGCTGTCATATACGTTGAGGGTATATGATATGCCGGCCACCGTAATGACAGAGTTCAAGAACACCATACGATGTTTCGTGTGGGCAGACAAAGGGCAGAGCATTTCATATGGTGTGCTGGTGGCCGACTATGACAAAGGGGGGTTGGTAGAGCTCGCATCTAGGCTGAAAGCTTTTAGGGTCCAGCTAATCCAGAGATTCCTATCAGAAACACCGAATTATGTGTGGAAGGATTATTTCACAGCCGCAATCCACTCACTGGGCAGGTGTGGGTTGTACAACTTGTGTTCGACAGGCTTATTGCGCAGTAGTCACAATTTGTTGCCGTTTTATCAGGAAGTGTTCCAGGCCTGGTCACAAGTACTGCCACATACAGTGGCTTGCGAAAGTATTCAGCCCCCTTGAACTTTGCGACCTTTTGCCACATTTCAGGCTTCAAACAAAGATATAAAATTGTAATTTTTTGTGAAGAATCAACAAGTGGGACACAATCATGAAGTGGAACGAAATTTATTGGATATTTCAAACTTTTTTAACAAATAAAAAACTGAAAAATTGGGCGTGCAAAATTATTCAGCCCCCTTAAGTTAATACTTTGTAGCGCCACCTTTTGCTGCGATTACAGCTGTAAGTCGCTTGGGGTATGTCTCTATCAGTTTTGCACATCGAGAGACTGAAATTTTTGCCCATTCCTCCTTGCAAAACAGCTCAAGCTCAGTGAGGTTGGATGGAGAGCATTTGTGAACAGCAGTTTTCAGTTCTTTCCACAGATTCTCAATTGGATTCAGGTCTGGACTTTGACTTGGCCATTCTAACACCTGGATATGTTTAGTTTTGAACCATTCCATTGTAGATTTTGCTTTATGTTTTGAATCATTGTCTTGTTGGAAGACAAATCGCCGTCCCAGTCTCAGGTCTTTTGCAGACTCCATCAGGTTTCCATCCAGAATGGTCCTGTATTTGGCTCCATCCATCTTCCCATCAATTTTAACCACCTTCCCTGTCCCTGCTGAAGAAAAGCAAGCCCAAACCATGATGCTGCCACCACCATGTTTGACAATGGGGATGGTGTGTTCAGGGTGATGAGCTGTGTTGCTTTTACACCAAACATAACGTTTTGCATTGTTGCCAAAAAGTTCGATTTTGGTTTCATCTGACCAGAGCACCTTCTTCCACATGTTTGGTGTGTCTCCCAGGTGGCTTGTGGCAAACTTTAAACGACACTTTTTATGGATATCTTTAAGAAATGGCTTTCTTCTTGCCACTCTTCCATAAAGGCCAGATTTGTGCAGTATACGACTGATTGTTGTCCTATGGACAGAGTCTCCCACCTCAGCTGTAGATCTCTGCAGTTCATCCAGAGTGATCATGGGCCTCTTGGCTGCATCTCTGATCAGTCTTCTCCTTGTATGAGCTGAAAGTTTAGAGGGACGGCCAGGTCTTGGTAGATTTGCAGTGGTCTGATACTCCTTCCATTTCAATATTATCGCTTGCACAGTGCTCCTTGGGATGTTTAAAGCTTGGGAAATCTTTTTGTATCCAAATCCGGCTTTAAACTTCTCCACAACAGTATCTCGGACCTGTGATGACAGAGTTCATGCACTCGATACGACGGTTTGTGTGGGAGGACAAAGGACAGGGCATTGCATACGGGGTGCTAGTGGCCGACTATGACAAGGGGGGGTTGAAGTTGGTGGAGCTCGCATCCAGGCTGAAAGCTTTCAGGGTCCAGCTGATCCAGAGATTCATGTCAGACACACCCAAGTATGTATGGAAGGATTATTTCATGGCTGCAATCCACTCACTAGGCAGGTGTGGGCTCTATAATTTGTGTTCAACAGGCATACTGCGCAGAAGTCACCATCTCTCACCTTTTTATCAGGAAGTGTTCCAGGCCTGGTCTCAAGTACTGCCACACATTACAGGGTTCTGTCAGACTAGGGAGCAGATCTTGCAACAGCCGGTATGTGACAATCCGCAGATAACCATGGAGGGTCAACCTGTGAGGATGTCGGTAAGGTTAAGGGGGGGGAGAGCCGCACAAATTCAAGATGTCGTGGACAAAGCTGGGCGAGTTAACCCAGTGTTAGTGTGGCTGAGAGCAAGGGCCACGGGTGCAGCAGTGAGAAGAGCAGCCGTAGCTGTTTTCTGCCATAAGTTACAACTCAGCATACCCCAGGAGTGGTATAGGAGGTTACAGTCGTCTGTAACAAGTGAAGCTGAGAACACTGCAGCAGTGTTGTTTGTTGGGAGGGGGGGCGAACAAAGTACCTCTAGGGATTATCCCCACCAAATACTGGTACCAACACTTCAGGGATAAGGTAGTGAGAATCCCCCTCGCTCAGGCTCAGTGGCATCAGGTCTTTGGGCCCACAGCTGTGTCAACACTGTGGAACAACGTTATATGCAGACACAATAGCCTGGCATGCATAGACACAGATTTTAAGTTGAGACACAGACGGATTTATACAGGGGTCGCACTGCATCAGATAGACGGCAGGCGGTATGGCAGGACGTGTGTGTTGTGTCAGAGCGGGACCGAGGACCTATTGCATATGTTTTTAGACTGCAACACGGTGGCGGGGTTTCACACACATGTCAGACAGCTGCTGAGAGACAAATGTCACAGACAAATCCAGACCGAGATAGAGTGGAGGTGG
>NW_018129372.1:0-1261 GCF_001952655.1 Monopterus albus
GTCCATTGGTCCGTAGACCTGGACAATCGGTATATCCGCCTAACTTGTATCGACGAGACGAGCTTCTCCGATTGCACTACGCCAAGTCCCCCATCTCGGTTTCGTGAATAGAGAAGCCCGTTGGTTGTTGATACCGGAAGATGCAGCCACTCCTTTACTGCCTTCCTCACCATCCCGTCGAGCTTGGCTAGGGTTAGGACCGGCATATCACAGTGATCGGCCTGGTAGAGTAGCCTCGGCAGAGCAAATGAGTTCAAAACCCTCACCCGTTGTGAGGGCTTAAGAGGAGCCTTCTTGATCCTTACTATCCATTCCTGGAGCTTCGGGATCGGATCCTGGCGTACAATGCCGTGCTTTGGGTCAATATTGACTCCCAAATAACGCACTGCGCTCCCCGGCTCCACTAGGTGCAGGGGGGTTCCACCCAGCTCCCATAGGTTCACAGTCGTTAACCACCCCCTTGTCAATGAAAAACCCGTGGCACTTCCTGGGCTGAACGCTCAGTCCAGTCAGTTGGCAGAACAGTTCCAGGACCTTCAGATTCCTCTCCATCCCCCTTACCGAGTCGCTCAACAGCACCAAATCATCTGCGAAAGCCAGTGTGACGATGGTGTGGCCATCCCAACCAAAGCCAGTTCCGTACTCTTCCAAGGCCTGGATCAGGGGGTCCATAGCCAGGTTGAATAGCAAAGGAGACATCGGGTCACCCTGCTTAACTCCAACCTTCATGTCGATAGGCGGTGTTGTGGATCCGCTTGTACCGACCCTCGTGACGCAGTCCACATATGAGTTTCGTATCAACTCAATCATGAGGTTATCCACACGTCTCTGTTCCAGAGCACACAGGATATGCTCATGGGAGATGGAGTCAAGGGCCTTGGCAAAGTCTACAAACACCACTGCTAGGGGGGCTCCGCTTCTCCTCGCATGCCCCATGATCCCCTGCAGGATCATCAGATTATCCGAGCAACCTCCCGAGGATAACAGAAAACCCCTCTGCCTAGGATTCAGAGGACAGGCTCCCGCTAGCCTCCTCGTTAGAATCCTAGAAAACAGACGCAAAATCAGGGACCCGATGGTCACTGGACGCCACCCGCTGACGTCTCTCAGTTCCTCGACATCCCTTGACTTTGGTAGCAGTTTGGTTCTGCACTCCTTCAAAGCCCTAGGTATGATCTCATGGATTATCCCCATGGTGAACAGCCTTCCGAGTTGTTCTCCCTCCGGATCCCAGTCCAGCAGAGCCTGCTTGCTGATCCCG
>NW_018129372.1:2118-3343 GCF_001952655.1 Monopterus albus
TGAAATCACCCTGGCTCTACCTAAAGAGACTGAGCCGGTGCCCGTAGCACCACCAGCACCCGCTGCAGAGGGTGATGAGAGATCCTCCTACGATAAAATAACTCAAGATGTGCTGATGAATGTTAACCCACGTTTTCACAAGAATGCCAAGTACATTCTACAGAAAATGTCAGAGTCTGGAGCGCCCGTGAGATGGAGCGACACGGGGGAGTTTATTTACATTGGGGAAGCGGTGCGCGGTTCACATATGGTGGATCTGATCCGACATCTGAATGTGACGCGTCACACGCCTCACAAACCTGTGGGGTGGGACTATTTTCTGCATACCTTATCTGAAATAAATCTACCGCTATCGATGGTGGCAAATAAACACGCTCGCAGGCAGATGCAGAACTACAAAGATGGCGGTGATCCGGATGTTGTGTTTGCGTCACCCGGATGTCCGACCGTGTGGAGCGCTCTGAGAAAGAAACATTATGGACAGTCACCCCCTAGGGGTCAAAATGATGTCTACTCTTTCAATATAAAAAAAAAAAACAAAGCGTTTTGTAACGTTATCCCTTTGCTGGGTTCATGTGTCTTGAAAATAAGCACAGTGAGCATGTTTTTCTTGTTTTAAATGAATAAAGGAGTACATATCTATGGTAAATTAGTTCTGACTGTTCATACTGTAGATATTGCGCACTCTGCTCTGCTGTTATTGCACTTCTGGTTAGATGCTAAACTGTATTACCTTGCCAGGATTGGCAATAGGACTTCAGCCAGCATTGCTACAAATACTGGCACCCCACAGGGATGTGTCCTCAGTCCCATCCTCTACACCCTGTTGTTGGACTCAACCAGTCCTGCGTGTCCTTTTATGAAGAATGCTCAAAGACAAATCTGTCCTTTGAGATATTTATTACAATCAATATTTCAAAGAAAATATTCAAGAAAAGCAATAGAGAGCTCTGGATTCCATCTCTTTCTGAAGCCCTATCACACAGAATTATAGTGCATAGCTGCTGCAGGAAGCCGGAACCACGAGTTTCCTCTGCATAGAGAATTTATAATCAGAGTCATGCAAATGATCTGACGTCATCTGCGTTGTCCTTCATCCTCGTTCCTTGGTTGGTTTCTTGACCTCGTTCTGACCCCTCCTTTGGTGATCTTGTCGCCAGGCAGATTTGATCTGTGACATTCTCAGTACACCATATCGTGACCTTTCGACCTAGACATTACCCTC
>NW_018129373.1:0-143 GCF_001952655.1 Monopterus albus
GATTTTAGAGACTGAGAAGATGCCTGAAGAATCAAGGAGAAGTGTTCTGGTGCCGATCTTTAAGAACAAGGGTGATGCACAGAATTGTAGTAACTACAGAGGTATAATGTTGATGAGCCACACAATGAAGCTCTGGGAAAGAG
>NW_018129373.1:593-3343 GCF_001952655.1 Monopterus albus
TAATTAGTTTTACCAATTTTCCTTTATAAATGCTGCTATACAATGGTCATTTAAAGTTATAGGTGATGCTGGTTACTTTTCCTCGTCAGTGCTACTCCTCTTTGTTGTTTGGCCTCTAAATGTTGAAACACCTTAGAACTCCACTTGGCATCCACCCTCACAGCCTATGACCTACTTTTGTAGCTGTGTTTATATTTTAGATTCATTTAGATGTGTTAAAATGTTTTGTCAGCTTCTTGTTGAAAAAATCTTTTTTTAATTTATGTGAGCTTTGTGTTTTATCAGGATACACTCTGAAATGTTATGAATGTGCACCGGGACTCACGGGAACCTGCACAAATATGTTAGGGTGATTTTTATTTTATGCACTTAAGAATGGTTTTATTTTATAACACACATAAGTTTACATACTTATATGTCACAGATATGCTTATATAGTTATGAATATCACTATATGTGTTCACTTAACCACTGGTCAAATATTTGCTGTGTGAGTTACTGAAACACTAATGCAACATCATAAGTCTGGTGCACTGAGTGGTTTTCCAAGGTCTAATCATCCCACAGGTTTTCATTAGATTTGTTGCCTTTTCCTAAAAGAGCCCATTATTCCCTCTGCTCCTTGAAGCCAGGGGAGTTGAGGTTTGATAAGATACTAAGAAGCGTTATGGGCTGTGCAAAGTGTCTGTTTCAGGACAAGGTCGCGCCAGTGATGAGATCGGACCAGAATGGGGGACCAATGACGGGAGAGTTAAGTCTAAACCACAGCTTCTCCCCAACAGTTTTGGACCAATTAGATAGTAGCATTTTTTCATACAAATATTGTATACCAACCAGTGAGGAGAGTCTTCCTGTTTAGTCTTTCCTGTTTAGTCTTTTCCTGTTTTATCCTAAACAGTGAAGATCCATGTATACATGCTAATTTTGATACGTTAATGCTTAATAAATTTCACATTGAGAAATATATATCATCTTTTTAGTCTTCTCTTTTCAATATAAAACGAACTGCACCACAAGGTGGAAACAGATGATTCGCTGCGGCAACCCCTAACTGTAACAGCCGAAAGAAGAAGAAGAAGATTTTTATTTGTTATTGTAATACTCATTTAAGCCATAAGGGTGCACCGCTGCATGTTCTAAATTGGGAGCTGCAGACTAAATAGGAGTAATTATTAATAAAAACAAGATACAGTTATTCTTATCTTATCTGATCCTCATGCAATCATCTTTTCTCCTTTTTATATCCTTATTCTTTTAGTCTGTTGCCTCTTTTCCTTTTTGCTTGTGCCTCTTCTTATTCTTTCTTGACCATAACTTGTATTTTATCTGTACCCAGTGGATTTTGTTCAGTAAGGGGCCAGAAGTAACACTCGTAACTATGAGCTTTTCATATCAACACTATCACTTGTCGTTTTCTGTAGGATGTTCTTAGGTAGAGGATGAATGTGTACATGTGAAACAGCTTAAATAATTTTACAGTGTAGGACTAGACTGACCGTGTCCTCTCTATTCACTGGCAGCCTGAAAATATCTTCTGATACAGAACTGAGGCAATTAAATTTTAGTAATTTGTTAATCGGTGGATTTCAAATTTTTCAAATATATTAGTAGACTGTGTAGTATAGTTATTCATGCCGTGTCTTATTAATGGTCCAGTTTGTAAAGAGAACATTAATACACTAGAGGGGAGGCACTCATCATAATCTCATTATCTAGACTGTATCACTCTTTGTGGATGAAAACTTTTGTTCCTCGTTTTATTAGTTTCTCATATAGCAGAAGTGAAACTAAAGCTGCTGCAATTTAAATGTGATGAGGCAGGACATTAGTATCTAAAAGAAATCATTCAAGCCTTAAACATACAATAGTTTAATGAAAATCTTACACATTCAGTATCATTTAGAAATATTGGAAATTACTAAAACTGTAGAAAACCAGAGAATACATTATGAATGTTTTAAAATAAGAGAGTTGTACACCATTTTTATTTATTATGACCTCTGGCAGAGTCCTCATTTTCCTAAAATTAACATCTTTTCCCCCTGCTCCCCCTGCACACAAACATTTCTTGCCTACATTTTCATTGTTACACCTCTCCAAGCTCTTCTCTTATGTTGATTTGTTCCAATTTTAGTTTTTCTTACCAGTGCCAGGACTCTGTTTCTGATCTCTTTGGTTTTCAAAGAGTATACCATAGGATTGATGCAGGGTGGTGTGCAAGACGCTAGAGACATGCTTAGAAATGGCTGGTCCTCATCAATGAAATGCAGGTAAAGTTCAACATTAAAAATGGTAATGAGAGGAATGTAAAATACAGCAACAATGATGATATGTTCAGTGCAAGTAGCCAAAGCTTTAATTTGACTGTCTATAAAGATTTCATCCTGAACACGGTCACCAGGATGCTGACATAAGACAGACAAATTAAAGCAAAGGGTACAACAAGAATCAAGAAAGTAAGTGAATTGGCCACAGTCCATTGCACTGTGTAATCATTACAGGCAAGTCTAAACACAGGTATATAGTCACAGAAATAACTGAACACTGTCACAGATTTGCAAAAAGACAGCTGAGTCATTATGCCTTTTCCACAAACATTGATTCCCAGACTAAAACAGCAAGTCAAACCAATAATATAAGACATGCTCCGCAATGTGTTGATTGAGTTCTGACGCAGAGGGAAACATATTGCGATCAAGGAGGACTTAAGGGGGCAGGATTGTGAAGCAGTGTACAGAGAGGAAGACTTA
>NW_018129374.1:0-3338 GCF_001952655.1 Monopterus albus
GAGCCAAGGAGGGAGGAGACGAGGATGAATAAGTTGGTATGTCAGTTGTTTGTATAGTTTTTGCTGGTATGTGTCTTTGTTTACCTATCTTTACAAATAGTATAACAAGAAGTTTGAATCAGACCTTATACCAACCTCCTGCTGATAACGTAAGTGGAAGACAACAGGTGTAAAATGTCTCAAGTCTGTTTATACCTGAATCTATCAGTGCTGTTTCCATAGTGGCCAGTTCAGCATTAGAATCAGTCAGATGACCTAAGGCCAGACTGAAACACACAATGCAGGACAGACAGCAGGCAGTGGTTGGCTGAATTTGTAACAGCCTCCACAGTGATTATACAGGTGAATCAACACTGCTGTGAAACAGCTTGAACACTAACTGAACATTACCACCATCATGGAGGAGGATTTACTGCAGCACTGTTGGATCATACTGACTCAGTTTGAGAGTAGGTGTTCCCAATAAACTGACCACCGAGTGTATTCAGAGCCTTTGTTATGACACTTGCAGCTGAGCTCCAGTGCTTCCTGCTCCTGTCAGTGGTCATTGAGATGCGTCTACAGCCTGACTAGACACCACCTGTGTCTAGTTTAATGCACTGGATATAATTAGTAAAAGCACACACCTGTCTACATAAGGTCTTACAGTTGATGGTGTGTGTCAGAGTGAGAACAAAGCCATGAGGTGGAGAGACCTGTCCACAGACCAGCGAGACAGGATTGTGACAAGACACTGATCTGGGGAAGGATACAAGAAAATGTCTGCTGCATTGAAAGTGCCCAAGAGCATGGCAGCCTCCATCATCCTCAGATGGAAGTGATCTGGGACCACCACCAGTCTTCATAGATCTGGGTCCCCAGCCAGACTGAGTAGTCCGGGATAAAGGGCCTTGGTCAGACTGGTAACCAAGATCTCAAGGGTCATGATGAATGAGATCCAGAGTTCCTTTCTGGAGATGGGAGAACCTTGCAGTAGGACAACCACCAGCGCAGCGCTCCACCAACCAGGCCTCTGTGGTAGAGCGGCCAGACGGAAGGTATTCCTCACTAAAAGGCCCATGACAGCCTGCTGGAAGTTTGACAAAGGCACCTGAAGGACTGTCAGACCAAGAATCCTCTGGTCTGATGAATCAGAGACTGAACTGTTTGTCCACAGACAGAGAGTCAGGGAGTTATTCATCTCCCTGACTCTCCCTGAGAACTAATATTATTGGGATTGCAGCATTATATAAAAGTACCCAGCAGCCTGTAGCAAGTAGTAATGGGAGTTTATTTATAAATGAGATGTGTGCAAGGATTGTTAGTTTAACAGATGTTTGACATCTGATTATATTAGGAACTGAACTCCAAAATGTATCCTGCTTGAACTCCTCCAGCTGGTGGCACCCTGGCCTTGGTTATACACTGCAGCCAACTCGTAGATGCAGCACTAGGGCTCGTGAGACGTGTCGCTCTATTTATGTCACAACCTGCAAATCAAACCCATGTTTATTCTCTGAGATTTCAACACTTGTGATGTGTGTGAACACTTCCCAACACTTCAGCAATATGTGAATTGCCCGACTAACTCGAATTTTGGATTGCTTACTTTTTCTAATAAAAACGATTAAATATGAAAACTATTAAAATCCGGTATCAAAAGGGTTTGCCTTCTATGGGACATGTGGGCAAACATTTCAGAGGAGATTTTGAGCCAGTGGATCATAGGAATTATGAGCTATTAAAATGAAATGTGGTTCATAAATATGCATAGTATCAGAATTCGTAGTTGTAGTTGGATGTAACTTTGTGGAAAATGCTGAGACTTTACAGTATGTTTATTGTTTAGTACTGACGATTTGGAATGTGTTTGATTCAACTCTTGACAGTGAGAAAACAAAACCACGGTTAATAAACCGAATGATCCCCCTGTACAATGAAGGGTAGCCTCTATCTCATCTAACAGAAACTTTAGTTTCTAAGTAAAAGTCACGTTTCAGTAAAAGGACGCCATAAGTGTGGAGTGGGAGGGGTTGTTTTGGGCCATTTTTAATGCATTCACAGGTAGTTATGACGCCCTTTAGGATATTAAGCAGTTGTGCGCTGTCAAATACTCGCACATATAGGCTGCCTGTAAAAAATTCTTATAGGCACATATGAAACACTTGCACCCACACCTGTGAAACACACAACAGTCACAGTCCAAAGGCACTTGAAACCACATGAATATTTGTAACCGGCGGGTTGGCCACGCCTACACCGCCTGGTTAGTAATTTGCTGCAATGATCATGGATATAAATGACACCTGGGGAGATACTGTAGCGATAAGCAATTTCCATGCTGGTCACTGCCGTAACTGGTCTGAAGTGAATCTCCCTCCATCGATCTGTGTCCTGCTTTCTCTGTAAGACTGTAGGAGATTTACCACCTGCTCTCCAGGAGTGATAATTGATGCGAGCGTGATCCAGTAGAAGTTGGCGTCCATCGCACATGTTGTGCCAGGGTGACATGCAGCCAAGGGGTGATAGCCACTGCTGTTTTGCTTATGTGATGTTTTGCTTATGCAACGTTTTGCCTTGTTTACTTTTATGTTCAGAGGTTTACCTAGTATTATGTTCCCTATTTATTGTATTGTTTTCAAATAGGGTTTAGTCAATTTTATGGTGTGAACAGTGTGTGAATGGTTTTATGCACAGGGAGGCAAGGCCCTCTTATATTTGGTTGATTCATTGATTTGTGGTGTTTATTTAATGGTGCCTTTTAACCTGTTGACTCTGACCATTTCATTCCTGTTGCATTGTATTTATTGAGTGTGGGGGGGGACTTCTTCTTATAGGTAGCATTTTAGCTTCTGGGGTTAGGTTTCTTAAAACATTTTCATTGTTAAATTATACTTTGACTCAAAGTTTTATCTGTGTGAGTAACTCCAATGTCTCCGTGTTTGCAGATCTATCTGGGGGTAGCAGCTCAGTACTGGGGAAGTTTGCATGAGTTTGACCTCTGAAAACAGGAGGGGTGTTATTCTTGGGGAACTACTAAGAGTTACTACGGTCTGAGTTGCCTAGGCCTGTATATTGGCCCGGTCACATATTGTACATTTGTGGTAGTGAAATGTTAGTGGTCTGTTCATCTACCTGCTGAGCCTCCGCCCGCTTGACAATGTACAATCGCATATGTAACTATTAATAGCTATAATAGACATTCGTTGTCAAAATATTGATAAACACCAATAAAGTTGTTTTTTTAGAAATACTGAATCATTCTCTTAAGCGATGATGACTACTAAGTGTGACGTCACTGTTTTATGACACTCAGAGCGGCAAAGACGACGTTATACTGACGTGTTGTAGTTTTTCTG
>NW_018129375.1:0-3334 GCF_001952655.1 Monopterus albus
TTTATGGTATGTGTCCCGTGTAGTGGTAGAACATGATCGGGGATGCCCAGAGAAGGTCCAAGGTTTGCCCATGTCACCCTGTTTGACTCATCGGATAATAAACAGAAAGAACGCTAACATGTATTTCAACTTATGGCAATTTTTACATGATAAGAAAGCAGGTATTCTACTCTGTAAATCCACTGAATTTACCGGCTCCACGCTGATGAAAATTAAAAAAAACATTCATTGGCTGCCAGAGGTAAGCCAATTTGACGGTTCCATATTAGTTTTCTATCAATCAAATATTTGATTGACTAATAGTTTCTGTTCCAATTTTAAAAGTTGCTGCAATTTAGCAAATTGAAGCTTTTAGTGTTTTAATCTTTACACCCTATCAACTAAACCAGTGAATAAGAAGACTGATGTTGTAGACCTTTGCTCAATCTGTGTTTAGTCTTTATATTCTTCTGTTCAGCCGAGCAAAGTTCTGTTTGTATAAGTTTGCAGTGTCAATTCACTATATGATGTGGGTTACATTCATTTCTTATCTTTATTTCATTATTTTTATTATTTTATCTTCATTTATAACATATATCATTATTTCTCATTAATAAGACATATAATAATAAGATTTAGGATCTTAAATGTACTGGCAATGAAAAAATGAAACATAGAGGCGGAGATATTGAGAAGTCTCTTATTAAAAGGGAAATGTTTCTGGTTATACACCATTAAAACTCTAAATCCTATGGATTAAATGAAGAATATAATCCAGTTTTCTTTGTATAAATAAATAATGGCTTCACTGTTGGGCCCAGATATCTGCCACTTTATGAATGGCTCGATGTTTGCAGTGCACGCCTGGTTCCAAAAACATTTTTATGGTACTGGGGATATTATACAAGTACAGACCTCTGGAAATGCTGACTGTATTCTGTGTACGTGTGGCACCAGTGTCTTTTTGATGCTGTTAAATGAGAAAGCCACTATCTTACCAAGGCTCCCTTCCTTGTAAAAGAGGTTCTTAACCTCAGTGGGATTTTCCCTGGTCTAATAAAAAATCTTTGCCCATTAAGCCATGCTATTAAATTGTCTTTTACCTGGTTACCTTTAAAAGTGTACCTTTACTAAATTACTTAAAAAAAATTAAAACATCTAATTTGTTATGTAAGGCCACATGACTTATAAAATTCCAGCTCAGAGATAATGCATGTACATATGTATGTATGTAGTATGTGCATGTGAAATGCACGCTCTTCTATCATCGAAGAGTTACTGTGCACAAGGTCTCATAAAAGTCATCTACCTTTGTACCGTGAATTGCACAAAGGTATAAGGTGTTAACTGGCAGACGGCCAAAATTTAAACCCTTCCCCACCTTTAAGCCCCCCACCTCTCCAAAAATCCTCTCTTCCCCTAAGTCTGCCTTGGCCAGTGTGAGGTGGTAGCGTGGGTTGTGAGAGTCCCGGTGGAGAAAGCCCTTCTTCCGGTAGGCCTCCTGCAGGCCGCTGTTGAGTTGCTGAAGGGACAGTTGAGGTTGGGGGCTCAAATAGAGCACCCTCCCATTGAAATGTTTCAGCTTTACAGGAAAGGTCACAGCCACCGGGGGGTTGCGATCCAAATGGGCAAACTGTCGGAGGACCTCCTCGGCGGTGGCTACCTCAGCTGGGCTGTGCAGCATCAGCAAGCACAGGGTCACATGAAGCCTGGAGGCAGTCAACCAGTAAGGAGCAGAAGAGGGGAGAAGGGAGGTGATCTCCCCCTGCAGCTGCTGGAAACAGGAGAGGATAGCAGGAGTATTGGCCCTAAAGGTGATGAAGTGTGTGGGTTTCTTTTTAGGGGGGCGAGCACCACGTTTCTCCTCTCGCTGCTTCAGAGGTACTGACGGACTCTGGCTGATGTTCACAGGTGTAAGATAACTCTGTGTGTAACCAAGGAGGAACATAAAGAAAATCACTCTCATAAAGCTGAACTGCAACAACAGAACAAAAATGTGCTGAGGAGTGAACTGTACCCACCAAAGCATCTTTATTGGCTTCCCAGCTTTCTTCCCATTCTTCCTCACCCTCTTCTTTCACACTCACTCCCTCTGTCTGCAATAATATTTGGTCTGTTGTAGTCTGAAGTCTAAAACCAAAGCAGGTGAGTAAAATTATTTCACAGGCAGGAGAGTAACTTGTGAGAGTGCTTTCCAAATTTAGCTTTATCTTAAAGTCACCCATATAAAGACGAAATCACATTTAACACTGTCTTAAAAGATGAAAAATATACATTCCTCAGTTTCTAATCCTGTTAATAATTAAAATACCAGTTTTCCTGTAATGTATTTTTGATGTCTCAACTTGAACCCGGGGTATAAATAAACTTACCCAGGCAAATGTGATTTGGGGCAAAAAGTTAATTTCTCCCACTGTATAAAAACATACTTGACCATTTGCTCATGGGTCATATTAGCTAGCAGAGAGGTATCCTGAGTGAGAGGTGTGTTTGGAGGACAAGATATTTTCATCTTTTCAAAAAACTGTAGGTGCAGATTTGTTCATTCATTCCCCCCAGTCCTCCACCTCCTGCTCTAACAGTGTAGGTGTGATCTCCATTTCTCAGCGATCTGATCAAACGTGAAGGATCTCATTTAAATTCCTCTTGTAACTACACCTCACCCACATCTTTTGTTTCACATTAGTGAGGCTCAAGACGCTCTTTCTGTTTCTCAGTTACATTTACAGGATGAACATGAACACCAGACCTGTTTGCAGCCTCCTCCACAACATGTGCTCCTCCTGAATCCTGTTGTTCCTGAGAAGTGTTTCCTCTACACTTTGAAGCTGGTTGTGTTGAGTCAGGAGTGTGAATATTCATCTCATCCTGCATCGCTTCCTCCAGATGTGTGCTCTCAGTATGAGCACACTCCCCTGTTTCACTCTCTTCCTGCCCACTAACAGCAGGTGGCTGGTCTTCTGTTGTTTTAAGGCAGCCTTGAGCCTGCTCTTGTTCTTCTGTGTATATTCGTTGAAAAACAAATGGTTGTATTCAGTCAGAGTAAATCCTGAGGGCAGTGGCATTTCCTAATTTTGTGTTTAAAAAGGTTGCATTCAGTTGAATGTTATGGTATTGTAGCAATAAAGAGGCCTCTCTTACCCTTTGCTTCCTCCTCCCCTCCAAACGGGGGAGCCAGAGATTGACCAGTGGAGCCAAACACCCTGTCAGTCCGGCTGTGGCGGTCCCAGACGCGATGCCCTCTGTAGGTGAAGTACTGGATCCTGTGCTTGGGCAGGGCTAGCTCAACAGAGTAATCACAGTCACTGGGGTTGGTGTCCCAGTTGAACTCACAAAAGGGACGCTCCAGCACACC
>NW_018129376.1:0-2128 GCF_001952655.1 Monopterus albus
CTTTTTGGTACCTTAGCATTCACATCAGAGGTTAGAATCTAACAACCAGTGGGACTCAGTGAAAAGTAAGGTGATCACCAAAGTCTGATGGATTGATCCTTCGAGGCACTCAACTGCAAATCCATCCAATAGTTACTGAGATATTTCTTTGCTGCTAACATGGTAAAAATGGTGATATTTTATTCTGAGCCCAGTTGTTAGTAATCAAAACAAATCTTAATTTCAAATGGCCCTAGTGTGAATTTTACTTTTTCTTCTGGGACACAGGGAGAATCTGCTGCCGTGAGGTTTCATGCTGGCCAATGGTCTGGTCTTCAAGAGGGTGCATGCTGCGCTTGGCTTAGACCACTGCAGGTTCTGTCTCACAAGTGCTGCCCCCATCATGAAAGACACTGTGGAGTACTTCATGAGCCTGAACATCCCTGTGACAGAAGCATACGGCATGAGCGAAAGCTCTGGCCCACACACCGTAGCCATTATTGGTGAATACCGTGTTACAAGGTCAGCAGCAAAATGTTATAGCAACATGTCAGCTATTTAATTAACTATATTAACAATGTGTTGTTGATAAGAACATGAGAATGATACAATGCTGAAAACTGTGAATTTCTCTCCTGTGAAAACTTTACTTAAAAGGTAACTCTAATTACAGGTGTTGAAGAGTACAAATGCATATGTGAAAAGGTTGTATGAAACCTTCTGTGGCTCCAGATGTGGAGTTGTATGAAGCCTGATAATTGTCTCAAGTGATGCCATTTGAGTCAGTGTTGGCTGGAGCTGAAGACTAAAGAAGTTTGACAATATTAAAAAAATCTGGGGGTGCAGATTTAGAAAGAAGTGAGCTTGCCAAACATCTATAAATAAGTTATTTGATGATATAAAATGGGTGTAATTTGGATGATTTGACAGCTTTGATTGGCAGCCTGATATTGCGGCTCCACCTCTGTTTGTAAAATGTGTCACAAAGCAATATGGCCTCCTTCGTATTGGTGATATTTTGGCTTCACTTTTTCATAGTGGCAGGAAGTAGTGATGTGTCATCCATTTATATATAGAGTCAGTGGTACACACCTAAATACTCCTTGACCATAAGCATCCTGCAAAAACTCATGAGAATGACTAAACATTTAACAGCCTAAGCTAGACATCCTGTTCACTCTAAACATTTCTAATACATCAAGTATCTAACCAATATCTATCTGACTAAAAATGCCTAACAAAGTTTATGTTGTTATATTGTCACACTTTTAATCTGAGCATGTACCACACCTCAGAGGAACTGACACAAATGTCATGGTTCGGTTGGTTAAATTGTCTTCATACAAAGAAACAGATGGACAACACTGATGTGGAAACATGGTGCAAAGGTTTTCATATACTTGACCATAACTAAAGAATGTAATTAACCTTTTTAAGACAGGAGACCACACTTTTATGTCTTTAATTTAACTGCTTGCTTGTAGTGAAAGTTTTCCTTGTGGTTTAGGGGTGTAACTCGATAACTGGGTGTTTTTCTATTTTTCTGCAAGTTCTTAAAAAGAGAATTTGCAGATGAAACCCAGGAAAACACCACAGTGCAACATTTTGTCAGAATTTTACAAAGGCTAATATGATGTTAAAATCAGACACTAAACACTGGCAATCAGGTGAAATATTTTTGAACCTGTCTTTTATTTCACAGAACTGATCATCACTGCCGGTGGAGAGAACATTGCTCCTGTGCCTATTGAGGAAACACTGAAAGCCGAGGTGCCCGTCATCAGCAACACTATGCTGATTGGAGATGTTAGGTAATTTCTTAGTCAGATAGATATTGATTAGATACTTGTTGTATTAGGAATGTCTAGTGGAGCCAGGCTGTCCATGCTCAGGCTGTTAAATGCTTGGTCATTCTCATGAGAGTTTTGCAGGCTGCATGTGGGCCAAGGTCAACTAAATAGAGAAGAGTCTGCAGGCAGGAGGTTATTGCTATTATTATGATATGTTTAGCCGTAATCTTAATCATAATATCTTCCGAGGCTTAATGTCCGGACATGTCCCTGAATGTCCTGTATGTTTTTAGATACACACCACATAATCAACACTCACACACGCATTGATTCTCTCCATGTTTTGACTACTGCTACGG
>NW_018129376.1:2236-3329 GCF_001952655.1 Monopterus albus
GTGTAATGTTAATTTTACCTGTGATTCTTTGAATAAACCAGCATGGTTATTTTTTATATATCCAAGTGGTCCGCTTCATCTCTCTGAGTTCCTGGTTAAAAGAACTGGGTTATATCTTTCAGAGACAAACTCAAGTTTCTGTCCATGCTGCTCACTCTCAAAGTAACTAACTCCCTATTCCTGAAAAGCACTCACAGCTACTAGACTTAAAAACACACATATACACAAAACTTTAAAAACTAAGTCATATAATATTTGAATCTTATAGGCTTTAGTTACTTTGTAAGTTTAGTTACTTTTCATCCTTTTATTTTCCTTGTTTATATATAGTACAGCTGTATTGTTGATTGTCCAGAACTACTGAGCTTTAGTTACCTTTCACACCTTTATTTTTCTTGCGTATATACATTATAACTGTATTGATGACTGTCAAGTTTTACTGAGTAGGAACTGCTTACTGTAACTTTGTGGAGACATAATGTCTGGCTGGCTTGATTAGCATCTTCACACAGGCCTGCTTAGCATATTACAAGTTCTGCTTTGTAATACAGTATTTTGCAGAGACAGGGGGCCTACAACTTGAGATGACCACTTAGCCCAATATTCCCAAGGTCTGCTTTGTCCTGTACTAGCTCACACAAACAGGGGATCTGCAGTGCAGACAGCCTATTGTCTAGTATTCATTGATTAGCTACCGCCTGAAATGACAACACTCACCACCTGGATTTTACCACATTCCAGCAAGCAGGCATGGGCAGAGGTTAGCCTGCTCACGTCAAGAGCCAATAGTTTCAGGGTGTGTTTGAAGCCCAACCTCTGTACAGGGCAGAGTCCGTCCAAGGAGATAAATGTAATCACAGAGAATAGCTCGGCGCTCTTTCCTGCGGAAGCCCGGCTTCTCTGAGCCCAGCGTTGTATGGCTTTACATGTGACCAGACTGTGATTAAAATTCGACTGATTTTATACAGTTCTCTTCTGTTTTATGGTCTCGTTAAAGAACTGGGGTGCTGGGGTTCTAACAGTCATGAGAGGCTCAATTTTACAATTTATTAGAATGCAAACAGATTGCATGATGTAAAGGCTCTATTCTATT
>NW_018129377.1:0-3329 GCF_001952655.1 Monopterus albus
AGGCTGTCTAGCTTAGGCTGTAAAATGTTTAGTCATTCTTATGAGCCTTTTGCAGGCTGCATAAAGGCCAAGGATAACTAGATTTGTAATCATAATATTTTCTTATGTGTAAAGTCATGTCAGAATGTTCTTAGATACACACCACAAATCAACAGCCACACACACATTGATTTTCTTCATGTTTTGACTATTGTTATGGTCAGCTGCAAAGCTGGCATATCAGGTGACATCACGGTTTGACGTCTTCGTCTCTCCGAGTTCCTGGTTAAAAAAACTGGGATATATCTTTCAATGGTGCCGTTTTGACACTGGAGCCAGACGAACTCTTCAGAAGACGGAGCCCACTTTCTTAAACAAGTGGACCGGACACGACAGCGGCGTTTGGGACCAGATTCGGACGAAAAAACCGACATGCAGTCCTGATTTCGACTGGTACAGTTTCCTGGTCTGAGTTGGAGCTGTGCAGTCCCACACATCAACTGTGACTGGGCAGAAACGAAAGGTAAGCGGAACCTCTTTACACATAAACTCCGCACAATTGAATTTTTCAAAATTAAAGTTGATGTATGGAATGGCAGTCTCTGACGTTCCAAATTGGATCCAAAAACAGTAAGGTTAAATGAAAACACATATATTATTCTCTGTGTTCTACTGCTGTGCTGGTTTGTGTCTGCGAAACATGTAAAGTTAACTGAAGCACATAGTCTCACTGTTTTGAGGGAAAGTAAATGAGTACCGTTGATTACAGAATTTGAGACCAATAAAGACATGTAAAACTCGCAGTTATAGTCGAGTTCCTGCTAATTCAGATCATTTGCCTCTAATATTGCCCCAGTTCTTTTTTCATTTTATTTCCCCTGAAAAGATCAGGCGAGTGAGACCTCTCGCCTGGAATATACGATCTTTGATAAATCCACACACTGTAATGCGGTGCAGGGACAGAGAATGAAATTCATGTTGTGGGGTGGTTAACTGTACAACAGGCTAATTAAAATGTTTTTCCACAAGTGTATCACTGTAAACAACAGGTTTATATGTGAGAATTTGTTGTGGAAGTTAACGTGCTTTGTACAGAAGTGTATATTGTGGGGGGAGATAGGTCTTACTGGGAAAGTGTATCAGTTTAGGGTGATGGCTGTCGGTTTGAGATAAAATAAATGGAACTGAAGGGAATTAACCCCCAGTAATTGCCCGCAGGATAACGTATATCCTGTAGGAGCTTGGCTTTTATTTGGTTCCATTTAGGCCACAGAGAGCGTCTCTTACACGACAAAAGTCACGTGTGGCATATTAATTTTTACATGATGGCTGACTGTGATGTTATTCAGGTTTGGAAAAAGTGTAAAACGGGCATTCTAGGTGCCATCTTGTATAAATTGTTGAACAAATGGCTTGGCACATTGACTCTAAGCCGACGTGAAAGTGAACAGATTAATTTTGTTCATTGGACTGATGAAATGTGTGACCGTGGCTTCTTTGGCGCCTATGACGAAGCTCCCCCAGCAAAGGGAGCGGTAGGACTGTTTATTAAACACGCCAGTGTAAAGACCAACAAAGCACGTCTTGCTCACAACTCTGCTGGTTTCTTACAAAAGCACAAGACAGAGGCCAAACTTAAAAAGTGTGAAACAATTCTCAATAATTGCGTCTGTTTTCTTGCTGAATTTGAGAAGCTTCAAAGGGCAGCAGCCATTGTCGGGACAGTCAGTTGTAGTAAGCAGGATTCCAGTGACGCACAGACACATGCTCCCTCGGCTCCCCCTCTCTATGCAGAGGAAGAAAGGAAGCCAACGGAGTTTCAAAATAATGTTCACCACCAAATGCCATTGCGTGCTTCTACTGAGACTGAACCCAGTGGAACATCATTAGTTGTCATCAAAGGAGGTATTTTAAAAACAGCTAGTTTTCCAGGTAAAGAAGAAGACTGGACTAGGGCACAACAGTATTTAGACAGTGTCACAGCAGATTCTGGGGCTCCGCCCGTCTCTTGCTGTGAAGAGCCCGGCACTTCCGGTCGAAATAGTGCTCTTGGCTCAGCCAGCGTGAAGGACTTACTGAAAATATGTAATCCCTCCGTTAAATCTCAGGCTTCCAGTGTTTGTACTGCTCCTACTAAAAGAAACAAAAAAAAAGGGCTTTCACAAGGCAGTCCAAGCTGGGACTGATAGTGAAAGTAGTGATGAGTGGGAGGACACAGACCGTCCGTATACTGCCGCTTTAAGACACAGAGGTAGACAATCACACAACATACACAGCTGCACAGAAAGGCCGCCACATCAAATGCCACTTCTTCAGACAGACACAGCGAATGGTGGAGTTACAGTGACGTATACGCCGTTTACGCTGCAAGACATGTCATCTATTAAAGGTCAGCTCCCACCGTTAGAGGAAGGCGGGGCACCATGGATCAGAGCTTTTCTCACTACATGCTCTGGCTCCCTGCCAGCTCTCGGTGATTTCAGGCGAATCTTCACAGCGTGTAGCTCTTTAGGTATGCTGCAAGAAGTTGAGATTTTAGCTAACACAGACAGAGACGGTGATGTAGTCCCACTTCATGTGGTCATACAAGATCTTTGGCCAGTAATCAGGTTGAAATACCCACTGCAGGCTCAGGGTGGCAAGCTGTCCCATATGCCAGTGCAGAAGGGAGAGACAGGCAAGCAGTATTTGCTGAGAGTGAGGGAACTTTGGCATAACTACAGCGGTGAGGACCCCAGAGAGGTCCACAGTATTGAAGTACTATTTCGTAATGCGGTCGAGGCTTCTCTATCTGACAGAATTCAGCAGTGGCTCAAACAAGTGATCGGCCTCCAGGCTCTGCCCTATGACCAATGGTCCGCTCACATCGTTCAGTATGTTGACAATGACAAAAATGACAGAAAAGGATGAACGTGAACTCGCATCCTTACAAGCACAGCTCACTAAAATCCAAATTAAAGAGATGACAGAGAAACTTAACAGTAATAACACTGCTGTTAACCAGATGGTTTCAGCAGCACCTGCGCAGCAGGGTGCAAGCTCATCTGCTTTGGGACACAACGTGCATGCACCTGCACCTGCACCTGCACAGACACACACCTGCCCCTGTGCTTCACAGTGCAGGGCTGGTGACTCTCAGAACCGTGGCAGATCACAAACACGTGGTCAAGGGTTCAGACAAAACAGGAGAAATTTTGCTAGAGGCGACAGGTGTAATATTTGTAACAACAGAAGACATTGCGCGCAACTGCCCACTTCCTTATCAGCAGGCGCAAGGTCAGGCAGGGACCTATCCTGCTCAGGCGGCTAGTGTGTTAACACATACACACACACCTCAACATCAGGCACCT
>NW_018129378.1:0-2108 GCF_001952655.1 Monopterus albus
TGTCATACGTGGTGCTGAATGCACACAGATAGAAACACACACATCGTCTCCTGACTATCGTGATGCTTTTCCACTGAGGTGAATTCAACGCTGGGACGTGACGGTGACAGGTAGGAAAAGATTTTGAATATGTGTATGTTGTGTGTTTCAGCTTATATGTAAAATGTGTATTAACCAAAGAATTTTACCTGAAGTTAAAAGTTTTCGCTCACTGGCTACATTTGTGTTTTTCATTCCTGCGCAGCTTCAGGTTTTGTCTTCAGCTTTTTTTAGCTTGATGTTTTTTCACTGATTACAGTTCATTTTAGTTTGTAAACACTTAAAGAAAGCCTGGGGGGACAAGTCAAATGCAAAAGATGTAAACACTGAAAAGAAAAGCTGCTGTTCATCAGCCGACTGAAAATGTCATGTTGGAGCATCTTTGAAAGCATCAGCAGGGATTGTTTTCAACGACCTGAGTTTCCATGAATATTTACTTTCTTGTATCTGTTTGTATAGTTTTAATACATTTTCTGAGTGTTGTTGACAAACCAGGATTAATGCTACGTATTTTCAAAACTACATTTAAATAACTTTTTTTGCTGCTTTCCTCATCTCAAACATTTCCAGCAAAATGTCTTTGTCAGTGATGTTTCTTGCTGGTCAGATGACCATGTTTTCTTTGTTGCTGTTGTATAAAATGGTTCTTAAAGCAAATTTGTACAAATGAAAATAAAGAACTCACTTCTCTTACTGATTTTAACCCTGTTTTTTTAGGTTAAATCATAACATTTTAGTAAAGCACTGGCCCCAGTCCAGTTGATCCAGGCTGAGCAGCTTCACAGAAACCTAGCTGAGGTGTTACAGAGGTCCAGCTGGTTTGTGTTTCAGTCACAGCATGTGGACAAAAAATTCATGCTCTTCATCTGGACATTTCAGCTCCAACAGTTCTACCCATCCTAACATTAAGTCTACAACTCAGTCCTCTCAAGACAAATGTTTGGCAAGGTTTGGGCCTCTGTGTTGCTGAGAAACTCCCACTTTGACCTTATGACCAGTGCATCTTGTGTCTCTCATGTCATTTGCTACATTTATTGATATAACTTGTGTGATTGTATAGTCATTTAATCATGTTTACTGAAAGTTGTGTAACTGTATGTGTGTGTGTGTCTCCTCAGTGAAGTGTATCAGTCTGTACAGTAGCTTCCAGCTGCAGCAGTCACTTCAGTTTCTGTTCAGTCTGACTGAGGGAGGTTTTTGTATGACGCTTTTTCACTGTGAACAAACGCTGACTGTTCAACCAGTGTTGACTCTGACAGTAGTAAACTGCTGAATCTTCAGCCTGGACTCCACTGATGGTCAGAGTGAAGTCAGAGTTTGATCCACTGCCTGTAAAACGACTTGGAGTCCCTGATGCTCGAGTGTTAGCACTGAAAATGAGCAGTTTAGGAGTTTGTCCATTTCTCTGTTGGTACCAGGCAAAAAGGTGAATATTGTTCCAAACAGCAACATTCTGGCTGGTCTTACATCTGATGGTGATGGAGGCTCCCAGAGCAGAGCTGGCTGCTCCAGGCTGAGACACTGTGACCTGGCCTCTGGACTCTGAGGACACAGAGACAAACACATAAAGCAGCGTCGTGGTTTTGTCAGCTTCATTTCAGAGGGACAGATGTTCATAGAGGAGAGGAGCTGGATTCTCTGGACTTTACCTGTGAAGCAGCAGCAGAGGAGAGTCCAGATGAGGACGGAGATCAGAGTCATGTTTCTGATGAGGAGGATTTCTGTGGCTCCTGTTGTCATGAAGGACAGCTGTCAGTCCTCCAGGGTTCAACTCTCAGGACTATAAACTCTCCCAGAGCACTGGAGCATGGTGCTGCTGATGCAAAGTGGCTCTATGGAAATGCTCTGACTGACTCCAGCAGGGACTGGGATCCCTCTGGTCAGTCTGGGATCAGTGGATCAATCAGTTTGTCAGAGGATTGATTAGGAATGTGATCGTTGTCATTAGAGATGAATCTGGGCAGATTTCAGTGAAAGACGTTTCTTACAGTGTCCTCTGTCACAGATACTCGACCTGTTTTCCTACCAAAGATCAGTGTCACACTGTAATTCAAGGTGACTTATAAATT
>NW_018129378.1:2433-3326 GCF_001952655.1 Monopterus albus
CGTTCGGTGGAGGAACCAGGCTGGAGGTTAACTGTAAGTACTACTGACTCTTCCAACAGCCTGAATTTTATTTGTATTGTGTTTTATTTCATAATCAAACACATCACTGCAATATTTTAGCTGATATTTGGAATTTAATAATTGTTCTGATTGCTGAAGGCAGCACGTTTTCGCTAAACGGAATGAAATCTGCTTCATTTAAGATTTTGTTTGATTAGAATTTAAATTAAAAAAATATTCTAGCTCCTAATCCTTTACAAAATATGTATGTAGGTATTCATTTATATTATTGCAAATGAAAATTTTCTGGAAGAAAATTTTATTTTAAAGAACCAAGAAAATATTCTGCATTTTAAATGAACTTACTCTAAAATTTTAATGTTTTACACATTGTTCTGTCACAAACATATGAAAATACCACTGTTATAATTAAACAGCATTTGAAAATATACTTCTTTAACTTTATATGTCAGAGTTACTAGTTTGCAGGTCAGAAAATATCAACAAATAGAGCAACAAAATGTCACTTTCAACATTTTATCTTTAGACTGAAACCTGTCTGTTTCCATGGTTCAGCAATGATGCCTGTCTGTTGCCATGGTGACTGAGCTCACAGAGGGAAGTGAAACACTGAGGAGCAGTTTCATCCAAACTCCCAGTTTCTCTACAATTTGTTCTCTTTCTGCAGTGGGTCAAATCGCCCCCACCCTGATGGTGCTGGCCCCCTCCAGCCAGGAGCTGCAGCAGGGGAAGGCCACACTCACGTGTCTCGCCAACAAGGGCTTCCCCTCAGACTGGAGTCTGGCCTGGAAGGTGGATGGCAGCAGCATCAGCTGGGAGGAGAGCAAGAGCCCCATGATGCTGGGGAAGGACGGGCTCTACAGCTGGAGCAG
>NW_018129379.1:0-2095 GCF_001952655.1 Monopterus albus
TCTGACTGTTACTGTGTTTTGGGACGTGGTGTTAGAGTTTGTAATGGTTGTGAAAACCGGGTTGTAGTAAGAGGAGCCGGTTAGCATGTTGTCATTGCAGTAATATAAAGGCGACGGGGGAATGTTAATGTGAGGATATGAACCCTCGTGCGAGGGAGCCCCCACCGCTCGTTCATGTGGTTAATGCAATGAATGTAAGTGCAAAATGCTGTGCGCTGTGTAACCGCAAAGAAAATAAACACTTCTAATGTGTATATTTCTGTAATTACAGGTAAATATGTGGCACCAGTTTGAACCTTAGGGAATTCATTCTGCGCCCCCGCTACATATTTTGGCGAGCCAGCCAGGAGGGTGTCCCAGTCTGGTCCATCCGGAGGAGACGAACCTGGAACCTCCTGCACCAGCTGATGAATATAATGGAGCAGTGTGACTTACTAGGGGACCCCAAGATGTGTGTGTGTGTAGGCTCCATAATATGGCAAAAATATGCAAATTTCATGCATCAGTCTACAATGTGAAAAGGGTTGAATCTGGTGGAATAGAGTAAAAATGTCATCACTACTTTTCTTCAAAATCAAATACTGACATTACAGAATGCATGGTTTTATACTGTAATGGGAGTGAGATTACAAAATGTGGTTTAATAGCAGTTTTTTGTTCATGTGCATTTTTGGCACAAATGTGAAAAGAGGGTAGTACATTTAAGTAGGGTTAAACTAACTGGTGTTAAAGAAGGGTTGTGTTTTACATATAACTGGTGATCTGTATGATAAATAGACTGGAACAGGTTTGTTGAAAATTATCTTTAGTTTTTTATTATTCTGTGTTTACCTATTGGTAAATGGACTGTATCTTATATAGCGATTTTCTCACAGTGAGAAAGCATTTTACAGGGGATCATACACCATTCACACACTGATGACGGCAGGCTGCCATGCAACGGTGCTAGTCAAGCCACCGCGAGCAATTCGGGGTTCAGTGTCTTACTCAGGGACACTAAAGCATGCGTGGAGACCGGGAGTCAAACCACCAACTGGCTGGTCAGGAGACAACTGCCCTACCTGGTGAGCCACAGCCACCCCCACCCCTACATTGGAGCAGACTCCAGCTTCTAAACCAGCAGAAATGACTGTCATTGAAGAGTGTGAGAGAGAAAAATCCAGGAGGTGAACACCATTGTAGCTCACATGTGTGCAACAGAAAGCGGAGAGGTGTTAATTACACAAATTTCTCCTTTGTTGAGGTGCAGGCATCTCACTCTGTATTTTTGCAGAAGAGCTCTAAGTACAGCAACAAAGGAGTTTCACACCCTTGGGACTGTCACTCAAGGTTTCTTGGTTGCTAAAGCCCTTGTAAGTAAATAATTTGGAAAACAATTATGACGTGATTTATCTTGCGTGACAGTAATTTATTTCCTTTCTCCTTTTCTGTTTTTCAAGACTTTTTGATGATGTTTGGAGCAGAGACGGCTTTGGGGTTCATGGATAAGTGGAAACCTTTCCCAAGCCGCTGTCAGTCTCACAAACCAGGTCAAGTGTGGTGCTTAGTACATGCGCTGTTGACAACATGCCACTGTTCAGCAGCACAACAATGATTCTGCACAGTGGTAAAGCTGATTTTGCTCTGGCTCAGCATGAAACTTGTTTCAATGACCATTTGCTTTCCCAGAAAGTGAAGCCACCCCTCAGACGAAGACACTTCAAGTCCCTTAGTGCACAAATGTTACATAGGTGTTCACAAATTTCTGCGGTGTCAGTGTTGTAGTATTTAATTTATTGGCTTAATGAAGTCTATTCCTCTGCAAAGTTCTGCTTGTCCACTTGGTAAATTTGCTCTGCTGATTCATTCTGTGTGCACTACATCTATTTCCTGTCTGTCCGTCCTGGAAGAGGGATCCCTCCTCTGCTGCTCTTCCTGAGGTTTCTTCAATTTTTCCCTTTAAAGGGTTTTTTGGGGAGTTTTTCCTTATCCGATGTGAGGGTCTAAGGACAGAAGGCAACTTTGTGATTTGTGATACTGGCTGTAGAAATGCACTGAGCAGACTCCATGTTTTTATGTACTGTACATGTTAATGCACTTTGACTACAGGTTGAAG
>NW_018129379.1:2120-3321 GCF_001952655.1 Monopterus albus
CTGCTGAACAATGAACAAACCTGTTTGCACTTATTGTTTCCCTCTGTAGGTGTTACAGTATGTTAATGTATTACAGTGGGGTTTAGTATTAAGAATATGTTTTACTTTAGGTGAAACATTCTACTTTATTTATGTATTTATTTATTTTCAGTGTAATTTCCATTTTACCACACATTTGTCCAACTGTTGAGCTGCCCTTGTAGCTACTTTGCTGTCACGGTTTACTCTTTGTAAAGACTCGTCCAACACACTATGGATGTTGTTAAATAAAAGTAAGACATTTGTAGTAATCAGTGTGGTGTTTTTGTACAAACCTAAATCCTCTTAGTGGTATGAAATATTAACACCATAAAAGCTGAATGAAACAGACTTTCAAGTATTGATGACTAGCACTATAAAAGAGTTATTAAATATAACTCTACTAACATACAGTGAGACGAGTTCATCTACCAGCAAATTATGCACTATAATAAAGCCCATTTCGCTCCCTGCATCTGAAGTAAAAGAGTTTATTCTCACACGTCAGATGCTGCTCCACAGACCAGTTCTTCTGCTGCTCAGGACTGTGTATGTCTTTGCCATGCCCTTGTTTGCACAGTGAAAATGATCTTTCTTTGTCAGGGTGCAGCTGGTTGGGCAACTTCGCTCTGCTTCTGAAGTAAAAGAGTTTATTCTCACACATGGCCACAGCTTCCTACATAGCTGTTCCTAATAAAGTGACCACTGAGTGTCTAATGATACAGCCACTTAGAGAAAATGATTTTCTATGAAGGGATAAAGTTAAAACAGTGTTAAGTTCTGTTTTTTCACACTGTGTTTTAACTGTGGGTGATGATATTCAGAGGTTATCGGACCATGATGGTTTTTGTATTGATCTGCTATTTCTGAGTTCTATTCAGTTCGCTGGTTGAATGTGGCTGCTTCAGAGAAAGGTGACAAGGCACCAGATCAAATCACACTCTCACAGATCTGATGAAGGAATCTTTTTCAAACAGACTTTCTTTTTGGTTTTTATTTTTGTGTTTTGACCCTGAAGCAATTGTCTGATGCAGTTATGAATATTTAACATCACACAGACATTAAAGAATTTAAAACCATTTGAAGAAGAGAAAACTATTGTAGTCTGAGCTAACGAAAAATGCACTAAAACCTATTAGATGAAAAAGCTACACAACAACAATAAGACAAAACTCACTGGCTC
>NW_018129380.1:0-2769 GCF_001952655.1 Monopterus albus
AGTCCAGAGGAGCATTGGCCTGCACATCTTTCAGAGTTTTATTTGGATGTTATACTATGTACTTGTGGCATGTTAAATCACTTACTGAACACCCACTTCATCAGACTTGGTGCAGATAAAGTGAATGCGCTGACACTCGCCACCATTTCCTATGAGGCTACAGGCACTTTCCAGGATCTCCCAGGCTTCTGTCTCTGATGCTGCTCGATTTATTTCAGTTACAACCCACACAGTAGAGCAACATCCAACAAGCTGAAGAGGAAACAACAGCAATTTTACTCTGAATAATCATCAGTCATTTGTAATAAGACTATTAGTTTTCAGATAATTTTTATACACAACAAACAGCAGTACATGCGAATAAATTACCTCTTTCCACATTTTATCTCTTCCCTTGTTACAGTCCCCATTTCCAGGAAGGTCCACAAGTGTGACATGCTGGAGAAGATCATTACTAGGAACCCTGACAGTCACACACTTCACTAGTGGCCAATACCACCTCTTCACTTCTTTACCTTCTCCTTGTTTTAGGTCACTTCTTATGTATTTCACAAATTTTGCAGATAGCTCTTTAGCCTGCAAAAAAAAAGGTAAAATACAATTAACGGAATGGAAACTGATTTTAATTTTATAAATGTCCAAAGTGGGTGAATTGTAAAAAAAAAAAGAAAAAAAAAATGATTTCAAAAAAGTACATTTGAACACCATCATTGAATGAAAGGTTACCAGTACAATAAAAATGGGTGAATTGTAAATACAAAGTGGAGGCAAAAGTCATTTTTGGGTGACTGATTAAATATATCATAAATAAACATGATGGTATTTCAACAGTGCCTATGCTGGACATTATTACAATTATGTGTATTATATTATCACAGTGCAGCTTCCCCTGATGACTTAAGTGTTCTTGAATTGAAATGTGAAAGGTATATTAGATACACAGCTAATTACATCCTAGTCTGATACGTTAGGTTGTAGTATGTGAAGTCAGTTATCAGACCAACTAGTAACATCTGCAGAAAATAGGTGTAATGTTTTTATATTATTTTGCTTGTATTATAACACCAACAGTTGCATTCTGAACAGGTTTTAGTTGTACCTGTGCTTTTTTGTATAGAACCAAAGAAACTTCAAACTTGCTTGAGGTGACTGCAAGATTTTCAAGATAAAGCTTTAACAATTCTCTTAATCTAGCTATATTTTATCAAATGATAGCTAAAAGGCTAACATTGCAATTAGATCAATATGACAATAGCATAAATAGACGTGAGTGGAATATCCATTATTCATGCCATAAGTTTGTATTTTCTCTTAGGCACCGAAGACAATCTCCTCGATCTTGTTTTTATTCAGCATGAAACAATGATGGCAATTCAAAGCCATTAATTTGTTCAGTGCACTAAAAGAGTCAATGAAACCATAGCCAGATAAATGTAGATTTCAGTAATATCAACCAAGGCTGTAATGATATTTGAAATTTCGTGATATTGCACAAGAAAAGTTTCTCATGAGACTGTGACAGTGTCTACCAGGACATTACATGTGGTTATTTCACTAGTATAACTGTTCAGGTTGCAGAATTTGAAATGGACATAGTGGATTCTCCATCGTCAACATTTACAGTTGTTAAGTGGCTACATTTCAGTTTTCCTGTTTCAAGGAATGACACAGGTGGAAAGGAAACTGACAGATGTTGAACAATTGACAAATACTGTTGGAAGACAGTATTGAGAACCTGAGCCCCAGTCAGCATGGCCATCTAACAGAAAAAGTTAAACCTGCCTAGCGGGTAGTGAAAACACTGATGTTCCACTGTGACTTGACTTATTTTGTTTACAAGATCAAGCTGCTGCAATAACATTTTATTTGATTTCATAAAAGGATGGCTACTATGTGCTGTATTATATTGTTTTGTTTTCTAATTGTTTTGCAGTTCAGTCATTCAGTGCCAGTGACAGTTCTTGCCAAGTTTTTGTACATTGAGGTCATGGCTGGTTACTGTAATTTTAATAAAGAAAGAAAGCAGGAGTGCTTTAATGTTATCAGGAGGGCATTTTTTCATCTTATTTCTTAATTTTTCTAATATTGTAACAAATATTGTTACTGTGAGTTTTGGCACGTTATCAGTTTTTCCTTGTTTAAAACATGTGCCTGCTGCTGTTGAAAATCGGGTTGATGAGAGTGGTGAGTGTAAACCAAACAGCAGCATAACAGGCATTTGAAGAATGTGTGTAGAAGTAACTATACTGACGGCATACCGAAGAAGGGGTGCCTACACTTTGTATACTTACACGGCTTCATGTATAAAGATGTTTTCATTTATATTCTTTCACTGCCATTTTAGTGTGCTTCTCATACCGTATAACTCTGTAAAGCATTGTTTATCCTTGGCTCTGTGCACTCAGCGCTAACTCAACCATCTGCTTCCCAAATAGCTCTGCCACTGACAAAGATCTGTACGACATTGAAAAGACTGTGAAAGTGCCTCTTCAAAGGCATTATGGCATTCAGTTTCTAAATTAAGCTTACTCGATGCATTCGAGTTGATGTTACTATGCAATGTATCGCATGGAAACAATTTAAAGGCAAGCTGTTTGTGACTTTGTAGCATATGTTACTTTGTAACAGTTCTTCATGTAGGTGTCTAATTACAGTATGTCTGCAGTTCATAAGGATGTTTTGGGTAATGCAAAACACCCCCTGAGACTTTTATACTCAGCAAATTAAAAGATTCTAATGTTCATTCATTCATTCATTTTCTCATTTTCT
>NW_018129380.1:2838-3319 GCF_001952655.1 Monopterus albus
CCACACAAGCACGGGGAGAACATGCAAACTCCACACAGAAAGGTCCCAGGTGGGGCCCGAACCCGGAACCTTCGCGCTGTGAGGCAACGGCACTAACCACTGTGCCACCGTGCTGCCCCGATGTAACATTTGTTAATGTTCGAGATGTTAATAAAACTAAAAGATATCTTTCCTCTAACCAGTTTGTCATGTATTTCTTTATTCTAATACCTGTTCATAAAACAAGTAAAACTTGGTATTCACAGCCTAGGACTGTGATTAACTCAATAAAATGTTTTATTTATACACAGTATATTATAAAAAAGAACCTCTAATTATTAAAGGACATTTTCTCATCTTTTTTCTTCATTTTCTAATATCGTGACCAATAATGTTTCATGAAATTTTCATCGAGACAATAATATACTGAGAGTTTTTGGTATTGTTACAGGGATGTTATAAGGATAATTTGATGTCTCTAGTTACTGAACACAGTTACATC
>NW_018129381.1:0-3319 GCF_001952655.1 Monopterus albus
TAAAGGGAACTAAAGCTGTGAAAAGTATCAAAAGCTTATAAGTAACTAGAGCTCATAAGAATCAAATCTTACAGTGCCATTTTTTTAATCATTTGAATTTTTTAAATGGCCGCACATAATAACACTTGTTGTTCTCTGGGGTCAAAATGACCCTGTCTGGTTTGACTGTTTATAAAGCATAATGTATAAATTATCACCCACCTCTGTTTCAACTTTTTAGTCAACTTTATTCCAAATCATTACCTGACATAAAACATGTCAACATTCATTTGCAAAACATTTAACTTTTCAAAACTAACTTTTCAGAATAAAAACAGTCTGAATGTTCCATCAGTTGAATGAGAGGCAGGTAGTAATGGCATGATTTTTGCTGATGTATTTATTGCATTTCTGGCACATTTTCGATGCTTTGAGATCACCCTGGCAAGGGCAGAATTTTCACCTACTCCTTTTGAGTGATGGGCCACGAGGGGCAGCTGAGCGGGGAGGAGCTGCTGCAGAGCTAGAGCTGGAGCAGAACTGCTGGATCTCCATAACCAATCTGGCAGCGGCTGGCGTGCGGGGAATACCCTGTCAAGTCAAGTCAATCAGTGCCTGGATTGTGCATTAACGGCAAGAAAGAAACCATAAGTCTCGAATGGGAGCAAGTTTGTCTCGTGCATGGCGATGTCCTCTTGTGTCTTTATCATCAAATCAAATTAGTATTGAGATTTTATGAAACATCTTGAGTGTCATGGTAGCACGGAAAATTGTCCTACCAGACTCGGCATGCCATAAACTAGCAGTAGCTTCTTTACTGGATCAGGACATGCCAGCAAGAATCAACATACCCACATATGCCTGCAGGTCCATTTGATCCAACTTTCTCCACTTGTTGCCATACACACCTCGCCCCTCCTTGTTTGTCATGTTCAGCACCACCTCTTCAATAGCCTTGAGCAAAAATAGGTCAAAAGTGGATCATATATCATCAATACGAGACCTTGCATATGCAGTTGGACCATGGTGGCTTGTCTTTCTCTCTGCTTTCTCTGCTGTAAACGTGTGCCATCCATCATTGGGAGGGATGGAAGACCAGATCAATGTTTCATCCTTTGACTGGAAATATTCTATTTCAGTTGGATCCTCTTCCTCACATCCTTCCTCGCCAGTTGATTCTTCCTCTTCATCATAATAAGTGCAGTCCTCCACTTTTGACACTTCTTCCATTTCAGCTTCAGATTCTACCTCATCATCATGTTCCTTATTTTCCTTCACTTCACACCCTTCTTCCATTTCTGCAGCGGTTGATGTGGGGGCTTTTTCAGAGGAAGAAGTAGCATGTGATCTATATGTTGGATCTATCACCTTATCATTATTTTCCTCCTCTTCTGACCCTGAATCCTCCTCATCAGCTGATTCTTCCTCCTCATTATGTTCAGCATTCTCCTCCTGGTCATTCTTTTCCACAACATGGTCAAAAATTAGCTCACAAGCTCCCTGTGCAGTATAGTGCTTTTGTGTCCTCATTGTGCTGCCTGTCTCTCTCAGACTAAAATGTAAAATGCCCCAACACCAGAAAAGACCTGTTTTTATAACCAGTGTTTGACCCCACACTTCAAATATCCAAGAACAAAGACGTTTTGGAAAGCAGTATGGTGCAACAATTTTCTCCATTGCACCATTTTGTGCTGGAGGGTCTTTTTGACCCCAGAGGACAACAGAAGTTATTCAGTTCAATAAAACACCCATAATTCAATCAAATTACTTCAAATTAATTTTAATCATGAAGAGCATAGTATCGAACAGCCCCCATTATTTTCAGACCATTTGATGAATAAAAAACATTTTTATGGCAAAAGATTTCATTTGGGGTTAAAATGACCCCAAGGACAACATGAGGGTTAATGTTGCAGCTGGTAAAGGTGGAGCTAATATTAAGAGTCCATGGTGCTTTTCTTTGTTTTCTGACTTATCAATGTGAAAATGGTGAATTATCATCTTAAACGTGACTGAAAGCTCAAAAAATGAAGTGTATGTATGTTCTAGTGTTTCTCTACAGAAGCAACTTGGTTTATACACATCTAGCAAACTCTCCACTTTTCTAACTAAATTAAGTATTACATGATAGTTTGATTTCCTTAAATAGTCATATTCTCCAGGCCATTGCGCATTCATGTCAGCTTGCCTGACATCAACTGGTGGAATTTTTTAACTGCACCTGGTTTTGTGGATATATTTTCCCTCCTGTTGCTGCACTGTGACCAGAGGATGTGGATAAAAATACAGGGCCTGAGGTTCGTGCATGTCCAGGACTGTTCCTGTACAGGGACTCGCTGTTTTACCTGACCAGGTCTACAAGCAGCCGGCAGGTAAAGCCCCTCTGGTGGTGAATGATTTGGCTGATCAACACTGGATTGGCAGATAAAGCCCCTGTGGTGTTGAATGATTTGGCTGATCAACACTGGATTCCCCTGGAGCACAGTACCTGTTTGTCCTGACTGCTTGAGGCCAGTTTTAGATTAGATTCAACTTTATTGTCATTACCTATGTACAAGTGAAATGCAGTTTAGCATCTAACCAGAAGTGCAATAACAGCAGTGAACAGTGTGCAATATCTACAGTATGAACAGTTGGAACTAATTTACAGATGGATATGTACAATTGATATTTACAGTAAGTTATGTAGGGTAATGTACTATGATTCAAATTACAAGTAATGGGCAGGTACATTAATCTTATGGAACACTAGTGCAATGGGATGAGATGGAATGAAACAGTACAGCATAAGAAGATAAGTTACATGACTGAACAGTTCAATGGATGTAAATAGTGTAAAGATAAATATGGAGTATCTGTATGTAACCCGGGCCTAGCACACTGTGACCTACGTGTACAAATACCCGACTAGGTATCTTTTTCTAGGAGGAGCGGCGGGGGAATACATCACAGATCACAGAGTTAATTTGAACCACACATATAACCGGCATTTATTTTCCCTCTCAGTCAATTAACAGTGAACTGATTACCTTTATGTCACTCACAACATTATGAAAACAACGAACTGTTAGGTTATTTTTTAGTTAGATAGATATTCAGAGATTTGTTGTCTAGGACTGTTAGTGCAGCCAGGATGTCTTCCTCAGGCTGTTAAATGCAAGGTTAGTTAAAATCAGAGAAAGGCGGCAGTCAGGGACGAATGTTATTATGACGGTAAAAGTAACCATAATATTTGTCTTAATGTGTAATGTTATGTCAAATTGTTTTAGATACACACCACGAAAACAATCTTTCCTACACTCACACTATATGTGACATGACTTCCCATTTGGCTAATTAA
>NW_018129382.1:0-1732 GCF_001952655.1 Monopterus albus
TTGTCCTGTCCATTGACATACATGAGACGGTCCGAATATTAGGAACACCTAATATTCAGAAAACTGGAAGCAGGGGATTATAAATCTGTCAGTAATTTGAGAAGACAAGACTTTAACCTCTTGATATGCTTGCAGGTGTCACTGAACACTGCCTGTGAGGTGAAGGAAATGGAGTTTATGTTAAAGAAGGTATATTTTGTGGCCAGTGCATAAGCCTAGTTATCTAATCACATAGCATACTTATTATACTACTAAACCAAAGTAAAATACAAAGCATGTAAATCAAGACATCTGACAGTTCACATTTACCATGTTGATATGAAAATAATTCTTACACACAGGCATAAGAGAATATAATTTCATTAGAAGTTATTTGTTGTGTCCAGGTCCAGTGTAAAGCAGTGGTCTGCCCTGCTGCCTATAAGACCCAGAGGTTCTGTGAGATGCTGAGGGAGATCTGCCCAGAGATCGACACAACACGAGTGGGCACAATCAAAAGCTCCAGGTACGACAGGTTCCTGAAAATCTGAGAAAAGTAAAGTTAAAACATAACACATGGCTTTCCTCTATCATGATTATGGAGTAAGAGACAAAAAAACTTCACAGAGGTCAGACCATAACTAGAGAAATGCATTTCCTGTCGAAAATGTGTGTGAATGCTGATGAGCTGAAGGATCACCCTGAAAATGCCTGAGATCAATTGCTGAAGAAATGAGAAGAAATGGCTGAAGTTTTTTGAGTCAAAATTTGATTTTCAGGGAGGAGACACAATCCAATTTTCTGATTGGCTAAGGCTGGGAAATTTTGTGATTGGCCATTATCTACATTTATTTTATCATATACATGCAAAATGCAATAAAACAAAGTATCATGCTCTGATTAAATACTGCTTAAGCTGCGGGGGGGGAGTTGTCGTCTTTATATACTTGTGTGATCCAACGCCTGACGGAACACCTTTCTTGTGTGGACCTTTTGGGTGGTCAACACAAGGAAAATGCTAGAATAGGCTCCTTTCATCCTAAAGACTGATCTAAGTTTCAGAAGATGTCCACATACAGAGATTAAAGTCAGAAAAATGTGTGCCAGCTTGTGTTCTTTTGCCCCCTATCCGGTGGTGCAGTCAAAATTTGATTTTCAGGGAGGAGACACAATCCAATTTTCTGATTGGCTAAGGCTGGGAAATTTTGTGATTGGCCATTATCTACATTTATTTTATCATATACATGCAAAATGCAATAAAACAAAGTATCATGCTCTGATTAAATACTGCTTAAGCTGCGGGGGGGGAGTTGTCGTCTTTATATACTTGTGTGATCCAACGCCTGACGGAACACCTTTCTTGTGTGGACCTTTTGGGTGGTCAACACAAGGAAAATGCTAGAATAGGCTCCTTTCATCCTAAAGACTGATCTAAGTTTCAGAAGATGTCCACATACAGAGATTAAAGTCAGAAAAATGTCTGCCAGCTTGTGTTCTTTTGCCCCCTATCCGGTGGTGCAGTCAAAATTTGATTTTCAGGGAGGAGACACAATCCAATTTTCTGATTGGCTAAGGCTGGGAAATTTTGTGATTGGCCATTATCTACATTTATTTTATCATATACATGCAAAATGCAATAAAACAAAGTATCATGCTCTGATTAAATACTGCTTAAGCTGCGGGGGGGGAGTTGTCGTCTTTATATACTTGTGTGATCCAACGCCACAAGTGGGTGGCAATCAAGCAATATTTA
>NW_018129382.1:2299-3319 GCF_001952655.1 Monopterus albus
GCTTTATTTGTAACGGTTTTTCTGTAACATTGTCAATATGTTTCAAATTTACTCTGAATTTTACAGATGATGAACAGAAAAAGGAAGGCACAAGAGGAATTGGTATGTATATATTTATGCTTTTTATTTTGTTGTGGGCTACAGCAATGCAGCCCAACTGCAAAACTTTATAGGTTCATTATTTGAATAACTACTATTCTAATCTGCTTGTTCTTTCAGGAGGACTGTGCCACAGATGACTCTCTGTCAGAATCCATTCCTGACCTGGAAAGTGAATATATCCCATCACCTGAAGAAGACCCCTGCAACACAAACAGCAATGATGGGAATCCTGATGACAGCGGCGACAATGAGGATGAGAGTAGGACAGTGGTTACAGTGAAAACCTGCCACAAGGGTAAAAAAAAAAGTGGGACAAGCGTCATTACTGTGCATACTGCAAAAAAAACCACAAAGTAAAATGGCATGGCATCTGAGGCAGAAACACAGCAGTGAAACAGAAGTGGCCCTAGCAATGTGTCTTCTATCAACATCAAAGAAGTGTCGCCAAACAAACATTTGAGCAACTAGGAAGGGAAATTATTATCATAACATTGAGGTGTTGCAGAAGGGTGAGGGTGAGATAGTAACCTATAGACAGCTATCAAAACATGCAAATGCAGAAGATTATTGCCATGCAACATTTGGTATGGGTTCTTCATAAAAGATGAACTATGGAAACATGAGAAACGGTGTCGCAGAACAAGGTTCGAGTCAGAATTTAAATCCCAGAAAAAAAGAAGAGTTCAAGCTGCTGCCTCAGCTCTACTGCCATACAAACAAAGGACAGCCATCAGAAAGATACTCAAACATTGTTAAGAGAATGGTAATTGACAAAGTGTCCCTTGAATTAAGACATGACCCTCTCATATGTGTATTTGGAGATAGACTGCTGGAGAAACACAGGAGTGATCGATCAAAAGATGGTCATGTCAGTCAAAGGATGACTTGCTACCAAGTCCCTTGACCATGAAGTTGAGA
>NW_018129383.1:0-3317 GCF_001952655.1 Monopterus albus
CTCCTTCAGGCCCAACATACAGTTTTTGACAAGTCTTTGGAATTTTGGTTTTCCTTGCACAACAACTGTAACTGTAATAAGCATGACTTGAAGTGACTCATTTTACATTACGCATAGCTATTTGACAGATTTTTAATCTGAAAGCATTGATCAGTGCAGCTTTATTTCAATGCTTGAGTGAATGACTCACTGTTCAAAGTACAAAGTGAACTTAACTATTTATTCTAAAATTCTTTATTCTGGACTTTTTCAAACAGTTTTGAAGAATTGGCTTCTTACATATGTTGTCTCTCAAAAGTTGTAAGTGGTGCTGTAATCACTAGAGTCCAATCGTCAGCCAAAACAAATGATAGCAACCTGTTTCACCAGAGAGAAAAAGGGTTTCAGAGTGTGATGAAGATGAAGATGACGAAGAATATGATGCAGGGAGGAGGGAGTTCACTATCTAAGACAGAGAGACTGAAAGACAGCAGAGCAGGAGGAGGAGGGGGAATGATGAGAGAGATAAATCAGCTGTATGACAGAACTTTGCTCAGAAAGCTACGCGTGTTCAGGAGCTTCCCCTCTCCTCCTCTCTTTCTGATGATGAAGGAAGCTGAATTCTGCTTTCCACAACTCCTCAACACGTCTTGCAAAAAGCACACACGTCCTCATTCTGAGACAATGCTCATTTACATTGTGTTTTCCTCCCTGTCTCTGCTGACTGCATCTCTCAACCTGCTGGTCATCACCTCCATCTCCCACTTCAGGCAGAGATAAATGTCTTAGCATTGATAATTTGTTGTTGTAGTGAGATTTAATCATTGACCTCTGAGCATTACATCCTGGTGGTTTGATGGGACCTTTGTTCATAAGCAGTGCTGACAACATTTACTGTTTACATAGTTTATAGTTTAAACTGTCATTGCTGCTTTCATTAAACAACTAATTTTACTGGTAATAATACAGTGGTTGTTTGTAATATTGACAGTGATGATATTCTCTCACTACAGGCAGCTTCACACCCCCACCAACCTCCTCCTCCTCTCTTTGGCTGTCGCTGACTTCCTTGTCGGCCTCTTTGTGATGCCAGTACAAATTGTCTTAACAGAACCCTGCTGGTTCCTGGGTGACTTGATGTGTGTTCTCTGTTATTTTTTACTCTTTATCACTGTCTATGCCTCAGTAGTAAACATGGTGCTCATATCAGTCGACCGTTATGTGGCTATCTGTGACCCTCTGCACTATCCTACCAAAATCACTCAAAAGAGAGTTCAAGTCTTTGTTCTCCTGTGTTGGATTTACTCTATTTTCTACAGCATTTTGATTTTATATAATAACCTGAAACAACCAGGCAGGTATAACTCCTGCTACGGACAATGTGTGATTAATATAAACGGAGTAGTTGACATTGTTTTATTCTTTATCCTTCCCATTACTGGAATTGTCATTCTGTATATGAGAGTGTTTGTGGTGGCTGTGTTTCAGGCCCGTGCCATGCGCTCCCACATTGCAGCTGTCACACTGCAGTGTTCAGTGAGTGTAACTGCTAAGAAATCAGAGATGAAAGCAGCCAGGACTCTTGGTGTCCTTGTTGTTGTGTTTCTCATGTGTTACTGTCCATATTATTGTGTGTCTCTCTCTGGCTATGACCTCATGATTGGCTCCTCTGCCAATATCTTAATAAACATTCTGATATATCTTAACTCATGTCTAAACCCTGTGATCTACGCCTTTTTCTACCCCTGGTTTAGAAAATCATTTAAACTCATTGTTACTCTTGAGATACTGCAGCCTAACTCCTATGAGGCCAATGTACTATAGAGAGAAACTGTGGAGAGACTGAGAAATGAGACATGAGCCCCACTTGTAAAAACTAGTACATTTATCAGATTGAACATCCCTGTTCCTGCTATCATTTTCCAAGATGACAGATGAAAATAATAATAATTAGGAGCATGGCATTTGAACTTTGTACATATAAAGTATTCTGGCTACTACATACATACTGTATTTTTATTTTAACAATATAATTATATTTCACACAGAATAATGATCAAAGGAAGTTTTCACTGCATTGACATAACTCTGTAAATTAACTAGTGTGCTAATTGGAAATCATTAGAGCTTAAAAAAAAGCCATAGGAGGAGAGTCAGCCAGGGAGACAAGTACAGAATAGATGTTCAGGTAAACAGAATACAGGTCTGGTATGGGGTAAGACAGTTTTCAATGATGTGTGTGTATTAATCTATGGTTGTGCATAAATTAATAAGTTGTACACAAAATTGTGTTTTTGTAAACTCTTGTATAAGTCAAATCACATATAAAATACGTAGTGTTATAAAGTCAAAGGTAAAAGTGTTTATTTGTCATATGCACAGTTAGGAAACGTGTTTCCCTGTACAATGAAATTTTTACTTTGCCATCCACATGAATGCAACACAATACAAGGGAAATATAAATGGAAATAGAAAGTAGATGAGCAATACCACAAATCTAAATATGCATGCCAAACCTCCTCAGCCTCCTCAGGAAGTACAGCTGCTGTTGGGCCTGCTTGGCCAGCTGTGTGGTGTTAAGTGTCACCTGAGGTCCTCACTGATGTGGACACCCAGGTATTTGAAGTTGCTCACTGTTGGACTTAACCGTCCTGCATGTTTGTTTCTGAGGAAGAGTCGAATTCAGAACAACCTTTAAAACATTTATTACAATGTTAAAGAAAAGCAATTACAGAACTCTGGGTTCTGTCTCTATCTGTGTCATATCACAAATCTAAGGCACTTTAAAGCAGCTGTAGTGGTTAAAAATAAACAAGGTACCAGTAATAGAACAGTATGTAGTTCATATATAGATATTATTTGTAATAGTTATGAAAGGGTGAGCTAAGTGTTTATGTAAGCTTGATCTGTTTCTCTTCTCTTGCTCAAGCAAGAATATCTTGGGCTGTGTCCCCCTTGTTTAACTTATGGGTAAACATCGTGTTCAGGTTTAGAAAAAGGAAAGGTGCGCTAGGTCAATGCGACCTAGAAGTTCATGTGAGCTGAACAATGAGCTTATATAATTTGCTCAAGATGGTTCCTGTTTTTGGTACATCTTAGGGTGTTGTCTTCTAAAAACTGGAGACAGGAAGCTAAGTTCAGAAATTGATGTAACAGCCTAAAGAAAGCTGCGGATAAAAGGTTAGGGAAGAAGAGAGAGTGTGAATGCTACCGGGACAGTAAACCATGTGCTTTTTGTGGACTCGGCCGGGGGGAGGCTGACCAACTATGGGCTGACAGACTGACTGACTATGGGCTGACTGGCATTCTAACCACGACAGTGTAGAGGGAGAAGAGCA
>NW_018129384.1:0-1958 GCF_001952655.1 Monopterus albus
TCAGTACAACAACTGGAAGTCTGAGTTCTCACCGAAAGATTACACGCGTTCAGCAAATTCTTCATAACGTCTTCATAACAACTGTACTACCCTGACTGGAAGTGCCTGGCTCCTCACTGCGCGGGGCAGTCTGTGCCCCAGATCCTGCAATTACGCCATCTAAGTACTGCTGCGCGCTAGTCCAGTCTTCCTCCTTACCGGGAAAACTTGCCGTTTGTAAAATACCTCCTTTGATCACAACTAATGATGAAGCATTTTGTTCAGTATCGGCCAAACCACGTAATGGCATTTGGTGATGAACATTATTTTGAAAATCTGCCTCCTCTTTGTCTTCCTCTGCAGCTTGTGCGGGAGGAGGAGGGGCAGAGGGTGTGCGCCCCCGAGTGTCACTGGAAGGAGTATCAGAGACATGCGCTGCTTGAACACGCGCTGTGGTTCTCTGGATTTTTTCAAACTCGCCCAAAAAACAGACACAATCTTGCAGAAATGTCTCACAATGTTTAAGTTTAGTTTCTGTTTTGTGCCTCTGTAACAAACTCGCTCTCCTATGGCAGAAACGTGCCTTTGAAGTCAAGCGAGCAGCCTGTTTAATAAAAATGAACAGTTTTACAGCCCCATCTGCTGGTGGCGCCTCGTCATAGGCCCCAAACAGACCTCTTTCACACATACACTCACACCAGCGTAACAATCCATCTTTTTCACTACAATGTCGGTTTAAACTCTGTGTGCCAAGCCATTTGTTCAACAATTGATACAAGATAGCTTCATATAAAATTTCACCAATTGTGCCAGTTTTGCAATTCTTCCAAACCCGAATAATATCACAATCAGACATGATGAAAAAATATGCCACACGTGACGCTGTCCGTTAATGAGAAGCTCTTGGCCCGGTGGAATCTGATCAAAAAGCGAGACTTCTACAGCAGGCTAACCCCTACTGCGCGCAATTTCTGGGGGTTAATTCCCAATCAATTCCACCGTTTTATCTCAACAGGACAGTCGGTCACCCTAAACTGATGCAATTTTTCCCACTAATCCTATTTCCCAAAGGAGCCATTACACTACTGTACAAGGCACGTTAACTCCACAACAAATTTTCACAATGAACCTATTGTCCAGCGTGATACACTTGTGAAAAAACGTTTTAATTAGCCTTTTGTACAGTTATCCCACCCACACATTGAGAACAGCAAAACTTTCCCTGTGCCTGTTATCACATGTGGAATATATCAGAGAGCATCTGTTTTGTTGAGATGAGTCTCTGCTTCTGCTCCAGCCGGAGGGAAATTAAAAAGGAAATGGGAAAATTGAGGAGACAACTGCTACTACGTAGCAGAAATCCACTTATAAAACGTGAATTTTACGTCCCTTATTGGTATCAGATTCTGTGATCAACGGCACTCATTTACTTCCCCTCAAATGAGACTATGTGCTTGTTAACTGTTACATGTGACAGAGAACAAATCAGCACATCATTCAAAAACAGAAAAAAAAAATAAACACCCTGTCTGCTGACAGTCATCAACTTTTCTCTCTAGTTATCCTTGACCAGATGTACCCTGTAGAAACTCATAAGCATGCCTAAGCATTTAACAGTCTAACTAGACATCCTATCTCCACTAAACATTTTTAGTACATAAAGTATCTATCTAATTTCTATCTGACTAAAAATACCTAACATTAGACAGCAGATTTCTAAGGTTTTCAGGCCCAAGCACAATAACTTCAGTTTTATCAGAGTTTAGAAGTAAGACGTTGCAGGTCATCCAGGCCTTTATATCTTTAAGACATGCTTGGGTTTGACCAGCTGATCTGATTATATATATATATGTTAAGTCTTTTAATGGAGTTCATCGTTTTTGACAGCCAACAAACAACATGAAAATGGTTAAGGTTTTATATAATTGTAATAAATTAAAACTAAGTAATGCCTTTTTTTTTTTTTTTTTTTTTAAAGT
>NW_018129384.1:2000-3312 GCF_001952655.1 Monopterus albus
TATCCTTGACCAGATGTACCCTGTAGAAACTCATAAGCATGACTAAGCATTTAACAGTCTAACTAGACATCCTATCTCCACTAAACATTTCTAATACATAAAGTATCTATCCAATATCTATCTGACTAAAAATACCTAACGCCTCCATTTTGTCCCCTATTTTTTTAGCTGCTCTCTTTTTGTTTACAACACATGCACCTGATTGGGTTTCTTAAATATTATTTCTAGTCTCCTGATTTTTAATTTAGGGTGGGTATCTATGCTGTGTTCTACCACTGTGTGAGTGACCTGCTGCAGTAAAAATGTCTCTGTTACCTGGTTGTTGTCGCTTGTCTGCCTCAGCCACTCCCCCTGGCGGCACCTTCCTGCGCTCCAACGCACCACAATCCAGCATGTTCAACACTGAGCTGCCTGTGGACTCCCTCCAGCTGTAATCCATGATCATTTTGTGTTTAGGAAATTATAGGGTAGTGTTTTGGTATCTGACAGCAGGCAGGAATTGCTGGTAGATGATGCATTAAAAAGGACTGTGGAACAGATAAATGAGATTGTTTGCATTTACATCAGCATTAATGCCAGAAGCCAAAATGGTATATTGTACATTTTCTAGAGAAAAATAAACCAATAATGGACATTAGAGTGTCTCTTTGCAAGTTCAGCTTTGTTTTTTTTAGTACAGACAGAGGCACATCTACTGATGTAATAAGGTGAATGACGTCCCATTGTTTTATCTGGCAGTAGGTAGGTAGGTACTTTATTGATCCCTCAATGGGGAAATTTCGGTGTTTCAGCAGCAATGGAACACAAACAACATAACACCATGAGAAACAAACATCACACACATATCTTGATAAACAAATTTCAGAACCTCAAGCAGCAATAGAGAACAGACAGAATAACACCATGAGAACAAGCACTGCATACACATGCTGATAAATAAATTCCAAGTACTCAAAAATAGACAGAATCAAGAATTTGAACAATCAAGAGCAGAATTTACATATGTGCATATTAACCATGCATTTAACCCCAGGATTCGAGTATTGCACCTCAATTGACTATTACATAGTCCCTCATACTTTCACCTAGCTTATCCCTGCAGTGATGTATTTTACATTCTGATTGCTGTGGGGAGGAACAACCTACGGTAACACTCCTTCTTACAATGGGGATGTAACAGTCTCGCGCTAAATATCAGTAGTATGATTTGGTATCTCATGCTAATTTTCTATTAAATTATTGTTTCTAGCAAGCACTGTTTGGCACACTAAGGTGTCTTGGCAGAAGATCTGTAATGTTCCTTGCTTTATTT
>NW_018129385.1:0-3312 GCF_001952655.1 Monopterus albus
TAGGAGTGACAGGATTCTTCTGAGAGGGCGGGGACCGAGATCATCGTATAAGATAGGACAAATTCTATTTGTTATTAAGGAGGTCCAGGATATTAAAAAAACAGGAGAAAGAAGCTGCATAGGGACGTGGTCTGGGAGGGACCACCTAACTTCTCAGTCATCTATTGGACATTAAAGCAGTACATAATCTATATGAGAAAACTACAGTAATAACTCCGTGTGCATGTTAAACTGAGCAACCTTAAGGGAAAACCTTCAAGATTTTTATTTCAAGGTCCAAGTGTTTGTTATATGCACAGTTAGGAAACGTGTTTCCCTATACAAATTCTTACTTTGCCGTCCACATGAATGCCACACAATACAAATGAAATATAAAGTAGATGAATAAGTGCGAAAACATAAGGCACTGTAAGCAGCAAATGCAGAGATATAATAAAAATATATAAACCTGTCTGCTGTTCGGGTATTTTATAACCGGTTTCATTTTTTCATCTAAAAAACAATTTACATCTCTTGATTAGTTTAGCATGAAAGTATTTGATTTTACAACCCATGCTTTGAGAAAGGGACAATCAGAAGCAGCCAGGTGTGAAGAAATGTCTCCACCTCAAACATTTACATCTCTGTGCTCTCCTTGAAAGCCAACACCCCCTGGGGCTGGATATACACAATAACTATATGTCAGCCAGCATTGTCCTTCACATTTCACAACCTACAGTGACTTTGAAGAAGAGGCTGACATTGATTATCATCTGGCTACACCTTCTGTGCAATGATCATCTGTAGAGCCTGAGGTAAGTGTGTGATGCTGTTACAGTATACTGAATGTCAGACACTCCTGCTTTGGGAGAGAGAGAAACTAGGTGCTAAGTATAATTTATCTTTTCATTATTCTAGGTTGCGGCCAGCACCAGGCAACAGAAGCGCTGTGGAGTGTGTGGACCCAAGAAGGACAGAAAAACACAATATACATGCATCAAGTGCAAGACATACATATGCAACACATGCTCAAGAAGACTCTGCCCCTTGTGATGTATAGGTTTGTGTGTGCCAAAGAAAGGCAAGACTGTTGTTTTGATGAGTACACTGCATAGGGATGGGAAAATCTGTGGCCAAAAACCACAGATAATGTGATGTATAGGTTTGTCTGTGTTGTGTAGACCAAAATGGTTGTTATGTGTTCAGCTTGGGCTGTGCACAATGTTTGAAATGTCCTGAATGTCTGAAATTACTGGAGATGTGTTGTCTCCTTGTGTTGGCTCCTATCTTCCTTACTAAAGGCTGATAGATTGAATAGGTGTCTACTTTCTTTCATTTTTTTAAACTGTTACCATGAATCAAAATAAAATCCCCACTCCATCACACCATACCACTGAGCAAGAGAAGATGATGGCGGTCACTTACATTGGCTTTTACATCCTCTGTTACAGTCTCAGCTCACCTACAGTGGCTGAGGATTCAGCTATGTTTTACTTTGCCCATAATTATTTCACTGGAATTACCAGAAGTTACTAATGATCAGATAAGTCTTTGTACATGGCTCTAGAATGAAGTCTTGTCTTTTCTTTGTGCTCCCAAGGTCATACCAAAGCAGGGTGGGTGGGTGAATGTCTTGTCTAGGGTGTGCAATCCAATCCTGCCGCCCTCCTGTCTGTCAACAACTGAGTATGATGAAACTGAGCTTTGTTTACAGTGGTTACTAGATTTACATCTGGGAACACAAAATCTGAAAAGGAATTATGTGGCATGAAGTAGTTGTAAGTGACTGAGTGTGTTAGAGTCATGCTGCATTTTAGAGGCAGGGCCACACTCTCATGTAGCAGAACCACTGCTGAATAACATTTGACATATTCTATCTGCTGACAAACATTAAAACAGAATCCTTATATTTAACAAAACAGGCCTTTCAAAATAACCCAAATGTTGTATGTTTATGGTTTGGTTAAGTTTATGCTAGGGGTTGACAACATGTCACTCCTTATTTATAAGTAGCCTGGCTAGTCGAATTCAAAGAATACCGGGTATCAGCACGAGCACAGATACACCTGTTCATTAAATAAACCTGCTCTAGATGCAATCCAATCAACTACAGATACGTTCCACCCTCCTCCAATGCCAAATTATTATATTATTATTTAATTGCTTATTACCTGTCAGTCAGATGACACGCACTGATGTCAAGTTGGTTTACATCAATTATGCTATGCTGTGAATTTATCAACTCTTTTGGATAACGTTGGGTTAAGCATTAATAGTCTTCACTTTAATGACCAAATAGAAACTCAACATGTACAAGAAACAGGAATTACGTGGTCATGGATTCAGCTAGTTACACTGCGATGTGCATCAGTATATTTTTTAGCCTATATTTGTTTACATTTCATCACAGTAAGTACACCGAATCTGCTACTACCACTTGCTATTTGCTGTGGACATCTGAGATAACAAAATTCTTTGAAAGTCAGTAAATCTATATCATATCTGTTGACTTGTTGTTTGTTTTACTAAGCTGGCATTGCATCTTGTGTTTCTATGCTACTTTAGCATCAGGTAAAAATTGTGAAATGCCTAATCCCCCAATGTGGACATAATTCTTAGAGATACTGGGGTGAATTTCTACCTATCATCACCCAGCTCATCACTAAGGCGTTTCCTTGGACCCATGCTGATGTACGTGTCTGCGCACCCTCAAAACATTCTTTAAACAGGCACTATTTATAATGGAATTCGCGGCTGTTGTTTTACTGTTATAATCTGTGAAGCTTGCATACCTTATGACTGCTAAAACAGATGTGGCTCGTTGTAAGCCTCGTGTTTGTCGTTGATGATAAGACAACGGTTCTGCACTCTCTTACAAAGGCATTGTAACAGAGATCTTATGTTTAAAAAACAAAAACCTGTGCTACGCTATCTATGGTTACAGATGGAAAAACAACTTGCGACTAATGAAACTGATTCGACCTGGGCAGAGGGATGATCTCTTGATCTAAAAAGGTAATGTGTTCCCCCTATCTGTTTGGATATACAGTATGTTAAAATATAAGATGCGCAATCATATGCTGTTCACTGAGCTTTTTCCACCCTGAGACTGGGTTGGCATTCTGTATAGAGATTACTACTTTTTGTACAGAAAATAAATGAACAATAACCTGCAGAGTCGATGTCAGGTCTTTATTTTACACTCCATCACTCTTAAATAGATCTTTTTACAACAACAAGTAAGAAACATTCAAACTTATCAAGAACAAGTTGTGTACGTACTGTATCTATGTCACCATATGCCATGTGGGGCTACAACCAATATCTTTAATA
>NW_018129386.1:0-3311 GCF_001952655.1 Monopterus albus
TCTCTACTTAACATGATCATTGCATATTTCAGCAAAGTAGTGCAAACCACTAATCTTATTTAATAATGAGGAAAAAATTTCCAAAGGAATAATCAATGATCACATAAAGGTTTAATTAAAACCAAATTCTGGGTTTACACTGAGTCTGCTAAATATACTAGTGTATATACCGATTTGTTCATTTTGGAACAGCACTACAGATATCTTCCTGATTTAGTTTTTTTTCTCAGCATTTTTATATATTACAAATTAATCATTTAACCCACATTTAAAATATTTGTGCAACAGGAAGAAAATCAAAGATTTGGAGACAGACAAGAAGGAGCTGGTTGGTGTCTTTGGTGAAACTGGGGCTGGAAAGAGCTCTCTAATAAATGCATTCTAATAAATACGATCATTGGAGAGAAGGATCTTTTGCCCACAGAACGTGTCAGTGCATGTACCTCAGCCATGATTAAAGTGGAAACTAACATGGACAGCCTGAAGTATGAGGCAGAGATTGAGTTCATTACAAAAGAGGTAAAATGGGCTGATTATGTTTATGTTGACTTGAAGCTGGTTGAAAAGTGACAATATATCCACAAAAATACAGTTGTTTGTTTACTCTACATGTCATTAAGTTCTTTTGCTTTTTAGGATTGGAAAGATGAGTTGTGGTCCTTGTACCATATTTTTGGGGATAATACAGATCAAGAACAAGATGATGAAGATGAAGATGATGAGAAGGACGCTGTTGAAAAGCTGTCAGCATTGTATGGAGAAGATATTGGAAGAGATTGGAAAAACACATCCCTTGAAAACCTGATGGATGACAGACATTTCAAAGAAATTCCAGAATTTCTCAAATCCCAAAGGAAGATTTTGGCCTGTAAATCAGTAAGTAAGATTTTAAAACATCTTACTTGCATCACTTCATAGAAAACATTCTTGCCTGTTTGGTAGAGTAGATGATATGGGTCTGAGGTTTTCAGCCTAGTCATTCTAGTTTGGTTTAGTTCAACAGGCATTTAACACACGTAAAACTAAAAGCAGTTTATAAAATGTACTTTTTTAAAACAGTGGACTTGATGTAACTGTGCTCAGTAACTAGACATCATCAAATTATCCCTTTATAGGAAAATCACTGACAACTATATAAATCTAAATAACAGTTGTGAGAAATTCCAACATTGTACCTAAACATGTTTTATTAAGGTATTAAATGACAATTTTACTTGAGGCAGTGTTCATGTCAAATAACATACTACCACCTACAGTATCAGGCTGGGATGTAATTAGCTGTTTCTAATGCTTTTTCCATTCCACCTCAAGAACACTTAGGTCATCAGTGGAAGCTGCATTAAGATAATATAGTACACATAATTGTAATAACGTCCAACATAGGCAATGTTGAAATATCACCATATTTAATTGAGATCTTTGATGACAGTCACCCAGAATTGACCGTTTGCCTCCACTTTGGATTTACAGTTCACCCATTTTTGATGTACTGGTAATATTTCTTTCAATGATAGTGTTTAAATTCTCATTTTTAAAAGAAAGTACTACGTCTTCTATTTATACTCTGCTTTTGGGTGTTCCCGTTAAGGATCGCCACAGTGAATCCAATTCACATGAGTAATTTGGCACGGTTTTACACCGGATGCCCTTCCTGACACAAACCTCTCAATTTATCTGAGCATGTGACTGGCACAGAATTCACTTCAGTGAAACCCCTGTGGTTGGTTATATAACCACTCCAATCAACCTAAGCTGCATGTCTTTGAACTGTCAGGGGAACCCAGAGAGAACCTGTGCAGGACATGCAAACTCCGCAGAGAAAGGCACTGTGCCGGCCGCGGCGTTTAACTTAATATTGAATGTTTGCTGGATTTCTGTATTTGTGGCAAAAATGTACATGTACAAAAATATGAATATAAATTTTTCATATTTCAATATTTTTTTATGCTTTTTTTTCATAAATATGTTAAACAACTTCTGACTTGTTCAAAACTACCAAACATTCAATCATTCTCAGGATTTTAACCCTTTAAATGCCAGCTATTAATTTGAATTGGGAATTCTTTATTACAAAAACAAAAACCACCAAAAATGAATTATTTTCCATATAATAAATAGTAGGCGAATGGGGTTTTGGTGGTGAGTAGAATCTTGGATATGTCAAAGATTAGCAACAAAATTGTCAGCATTTCATTTTGAAGAAAAGTAGCATAAGGCTAATCCCCTTTAATGGCGAAGCATGTTACACACAAGGAATTTGTTTCCGGTACAGAACCAATGGCAGCCATCTGCGGCGCCAACTCAACCAATGGCTCTAACCATTGGGGGCAACAGGGGGTTTCAGTGTCTTGCCCAGGGACACTTTGACATGTGCTCTACTGTGTGGATTTTAACTGAAACTAATCGAGCAGCATCAGAAACAGAAGCCTGGGAGATCCTGGAAAGTGCCTGTAGACTCATGGGAAATGGTGGCGAGTGTCAGCGCATTCACTTTATCTGCACCAAGTCTGATGACGTGGGTGGTTGGTAAGTGATTTAACCTGCCACAAGTACATAGTATAACATCCAAATAAAACTCTGACAACTGTGCAGGCCAATGCTCCTCAGGACTAAACACAAGCAAGTGTACACATATTTTACAGTACAGGTTGTACAGTACTAGTAAAATGGGTTTTTGTTCCAGTGTGACACTGCACACTCACAATGCCCCCCCACCCACTCAAAGTGATGGGACACATGGGAAAACTTCAGCTGTAGTTCTCACTAAAACTCCAGTTGCAGTGGGTAGTCTGTTGGTTTGTGATCAGTTGAAGGAGAAAGAGAGGAAGGTGCAGCCGGGCAAACCTGACAGTTACTTTTATGACTCTGGTTGTATGTTTGGGCTTGATGTCTTGCTGCAGAATGAATTTGGTATTAATCAGACACCCCCTGTTGGAATTGTATTATGAACAAGCATGTAAACCTCTAAAGTTCTTAAAGCTTTTGCACAGTGCTGGACATTAAAGTTCCCAGTAACAGATGAATGCCTAATGAGTAACTAATGTGATGGGATCTAACTTTCTACTATCTTTTATTTTAAGACAAGACAGTTAAAAAATGTTTCAGTGCTCTGAATACTGTATGATGTGCCACTTAATACAAAGCTTTTCCTATAGTTCAGCAGCTGATGTTCATGGTCTCATACTTGGAGATAACGAGAAAGCCAAAGGAGAAGTGAAGTCAAAATTCAGCAATCTAAACAAGATTAAGGTGAGTTACACAGACTGACAGAAAATCTAATAAATTATTGTGTACAATACTAAACCTGCCTT
>NW_018129387.1:0-2064 GCF_001952655.1 Monopterus albus
CAAATTGCAATATTTGTCCATTAATTGCAGCATAATACAACTATATATATGTATATATAAAGCAGTACATGACATTCTGCAATCAACATAAAGACATAAGAAGAAGAATATCAAGAAGAAGGAGAGCACAAATATTGCTTATGGGCTTTTGTGGAGCAGTGGCTGCTACCTCTTTACAGAGGAATGTGTGGGTGCGGAGTCGGAACCAGGACTGGTGGGATTCCGTGAGGGGCTTCATGGACACCAAATTCATTAATAATTTCCGAGTGAGAAGGGAAACGTTATCACCACCTGAATCACCCGTTGTCTGCCATTTTTTTTATTACCCCTCGCCTCCTCCAGCACCGAATTGTGACTTGTGACGCCTGTCGCATTTCAACGACATAAAAAAAAAAATAAATATCGCATGACATGCGACCTGGCCATTCAGACTGAAGTTGCATCGCAAAACATCGGATATGTATCCGATTTAGGACCACATATGAAAGTGGCCTGGGTCAGATTTAAAAAAAATAAAAATAAAAAATTTGGCTTTGTGCTGTTCACACTGTCATAAGGAAATCAGATATGGGTCGCATTTGGTGTCTTGTAATGTAGCATCTTTCCCACAGCTGCTGCAGGAGTATGGTTTTTCACCTGTGTGGGTTCTCATATGGACCAACAAGTGACCCCTGTGCATGAAACACTTGCCACGTTTTACTACAGGACTACGGCTTCTCCCCGCTGTGGCTTCTTAAATGAACCTTCAAATTTGTTGACTGCTTGAATCCTTTCCCACAGGTCTTGCAAACATATGGCCTCTCCCCTGTGTGGATTCTTAAATGAACCTTCAGACTTGATGACTGCTTGAATCCTTTCCCACAGGTCTTGCAAACATATGGCCTCTCCCCTGTGTGGGTCCGTAAATGAGCCTTCAAAGAACATGAAATTTTGAATCCTTTCCCACACGTCTTGCAAAAATATGGCCTCTCCCCTGTGTGGCTTCTTAAATGAACCTTCAGACTTGATGACTGCTTGAATCCTTTCCCACAGGTGTTGCAAACATATGGCCTCTCCCCTGTATGGGTTCGTGAATGAACATTTAAACTTGATGGCGTCTTGAATCCTTTCCCACACGTCTTGCAAAAATATGGCCTCTCCCCTGTGTGGCTTCTTAAATGAACCTTCAGACTTGATGATTGCTTGAATCTTTTCCCACACATCTTGCAAACATACGGCCTCTCCCCTGTGTGGATTCTCATGTGGATCAAAAGATCACTGTTTGTTGTGATACTCTTCCCACATGTTTTACAGGAATAAGGCTTCTCCCCAGTGTGGCTTTTTAAATGAGCATCCAAATGTGATACCTGCTTGAATCCTTTCCCACACATCTTGCAAACATACGGCCTCTCCCCTGTGTGGATTCTCATGTGGATCAAACGGGTACTGTTTTTTGTGAAACTCTTTCCACATGTTTTACAGGAATATGGCCTCTCCCCAGTGTGGGTCCTTAAATGAACCTTCAAATCTGATGACAACGTGAATCCTTTCCCACACGTCTTGCAAACATACGGCCTCTCCCCTGTGTGGATTCTCATGTGGATCAGAAGGTGACTGTTTGTTGTGAAACTCTTCCCACATGTTTTACAGGAATACAGCTTCTCCCCAGTGTGGCTTTTTAAATGAGCATCCAAATGTGATGCCTGCTTGAATCCTTTCCCACACCTCTTGCAAACATACGGTCTCTCCCCAGTGTGGCTTCTTAAATGAACCTTCAGGTATGATGACCGCGTGAATCCTTTCCCACACATCTTGCAAACATACGGCCTCTCACCTGTGTGGGTTCTCAGGTGGCGCAACAAGTGACCCTTGTGCGTGAAACACTTCCCACATGTTTTACAGGAATGCGGCCTCTCCCCAGTGTGGCTTCTTAAATGAACCTTCAAGTCTGATGCCTGCTTGAATCCTTTCCCACACGTCTTGCAAACATACGGCCTCTCACCTGTGTGGGTCCTTAAATGAGCCTTCAAATTTGATGACTGTTTGAATCTTTTCCCACACGTCTTGCAAACATACGGCCTCTCA
>NW_018129387.1:2754-3310 GCF_001952655.1 Monopterus albus
CTCTTGGTCCAGACTGGAGTTCCTCTCCTGGTTCCAGAGCTGCTGCTCAGCCTGAACCTCCTCCTCCTGACAGACATGTTGCTGCGGCAGCTCTGGAGGGACAAAGGAAGGAACAGGTCACTGATATGATGAGAGAGAAAAAAAGACTGATTTCCAGTCTGTTTTAAAAGTCTCATGAATTTTGGGTAGTGTTCACTTTGTCATTTTCAAGTTGACGCATTAACTGAAATATGCAATGAAAAAGGGAACAAACACTTAATAGCAACATCTTCGTTGGATTTGGCAATTAATCAAATTTTACAATTAGAATTTTGGCTTCCAACGATTATGACAAAATAATTGCAATAAAGCAATTATTGTGCTGCACTCCGATTTTGTCTTGTGTCATCCACTCCACCCCTCCAGCACTCTACAGTGTGAACATTTTTTGCTTGCATCGAGTGAAGTGACATATTATTGGAGTTGGCAGGACCTTAAGTTTGTTACTGTATGTGCAATAAAACCTCCTAGTGTTAGCAGTTAATGCTCCACTGTTGTTAATGGTTACAGTAACATT
>NW_018129388.1:0-991 GCF_001952655.1 Monopterus albus
CCTCAGGTCGTCGTAACGACAATGCTTCCTTATTCAAGCGGCCAACGGCGGGTAAAGACTGAACCTGTTGACTGTGCGATAGCATGCCAAATAAGGCAGAAATGCACGCGAGCAATGTTTCACCTCAGTGCTCGGCGTTGCACCATGACAGCGGCGGGGCCCGGGGTGTTTTCAGCAAAGACGGCGACGCCCTGCGGCTCGCTATGGCCAGCTCGTCTGCGCCAAAGTTTTCTGGCAAAGGTAGTTGGGAGGCCTACCATGCTCAGTTCAAACTGTTGGCGTCCACTGCAGGCCGGGCAGACTGGATTAAGGCTGTTCAGCTGGCCCTGTTGCTGACGGAGGACGCGGCTACATGTCTCCTGCTCCTGAGCCCTGCCGAGAGAGAGGACTATGCTATGCTGGTGGGTGCATTACAGAGACAATATGGAGTGTTTGATCTGAAGGACTCATTGCGCTGTGAATTCAAACGTTGGGTCAGACAGCCGGTTGAATCGCTCCATACCCTGACACATGACATTGAGAGCTTGGGCAGGCGTGCATATGCCAGTTTGCCAGGTGTGACTCAGAGTGAGCTAATCTGTGATCAGTTCATTCATGCCCTGACTCCTGTTGACCTACGCCTGCATGTGCAGCTTGCGCATCCTGTGACTCTGGGAGGGGCACTGGAATTAGCCTTAGAGAGAGAGGTCGCCCCTGGTGGCACGGGGAAAGCCACATCCCAGGGGGCATTGGCTTCTGCTGCTGTGGTGACGCAGGAGACGAAACCGGCATGGGCGGAGGAGCTGGTGCAGGCAATAAGGAATCTGTCAGTTGGTCCCTGGGAGCGTGATACATGGCGTGAGCCTCCGGCCTCCTGCTGGGGTTGTGGTCAGGCTGGTCACATTCTGCATCGCTGTCCGAAGGCTAAGGAGCAACAGGGAAACGAGAGAGGGCCCGTGTAACCCGGGTACCACGGGCCCCGTCTGCCCCTCACCGGGAGCCGCCTTTCCCG
>NW_018129388.1:2169-3303 GCF_001952655.1 Monopterus albus
AAAACAACTAAACAGGAAGAAGAATAACTACTTCCGCTTGACAGGCTTACGTCAAGATACTTTGAGCTATGTAGGAATTTTGACATATATAAGTCGGAATTTCGATTTAGCCATGTAGTTATTCCGACTTAGCTAAGTCGAAATTCTGACATAGCTAAGTTAGAATTTCTACTTAGATTTACTTAAGTCATTATTTCTACTTAGCTATGTCGGAATTTCGACTTAGCTATGTCAGAATTTCAACTTAGCTATGTCAGAATTTTGACTTAGCTAAGTCGGAGTAACTGGCGGGAATGGGCTTCCATAGTAATGTACCGTTGTTAACCGCTAACAGCCGACCGGCTTCGTGTTACGTTATTTTTTTGTTCCTACTGGCGGTGCGTGGGGTCGTCTCTAGAACCGGTTGGTCTGAAAGCGACATGTTAACTGCAGTTCAACAATATAAGAAAACTTTCACACAGGGGGCCAATAGTGTATGTAGTAGGTATAATAACGTAAATGGATAAATTTGTTACATGGACCACAAAAAAAACTGGCGATTCAGTGCAAGCAGACAAAAAAATGACAGGCAGTAGCCTTATCAACCAAAAAGCCCATGATGAAGCCCATCTTGCACTTGGGTTCACAGTGGGAATAGGGGTTATGCGCAACTTACTTCCGTATACTGCAAAACAGAATCATCCGTTTCCGGTTTGCGACTAGTATGAAATATGGCACTATGAAATATGGTTCTACTCAAGATGTCTCTAAGAGCTACCAAAGATGAAGATCACGAATGTACACCGAATATGCAGTTCGACGTCTAAAACACCAGGGAGCAAGCTGGATAAGGGGTTTAAGCTATATGCTTCTTCATACATCCACAACTACGAAGGTAGAGTTATGTATCGGTTATCTTACAAACGGAGATAAGCTAAGCTAGTTCGTAATCTAACTAGCTAATGTTATCGATTTTTTTTTATTTTTTTTAGGCAGTGTACTTTATCCCTGCCTACGTTTTCAAGTTTTGAAATGACTTTACTTGAGGTGGGTCGTTCGGATCCTGTACTGTGTGCTGTCATTTACAGGCCACCGAGATATAATAAGGACTTTGTGAATGATTTTGCAGATTTAGGTTTTAGAATAGACTCGGAT
>NW_018129389.1:0-1346 GCF_001952655.1 Monopterus albus
CATTTTGTATCTGTGTAGTAAGATGCTAAGAAAATTTTAAGACTGAAGTATATGAAGATAATGGATAATAAATGATAATGTTACAAAAAACTAAAATGAAAAGTATCAATATCCATTAAAAGATATAAAAAATATAAATAAGTATTGTTGTATTTTTTCCAAGTTAAGAACAACATTAAGTCTAATGGCATTTTCCCATATTTTCCCGCATATTGTGCTCGACACCCACAGTGAAGCAGGAGGAAGTGACTCTATACAAAAACTGAGCACAACAAACCAAGACAAAAATAATCATTCTCTATTTCACATTTACAGAAAAAATTGAAGTTCAATATCATCAACAGGCTCAAAGAAACAAAGTCTCAATGAAGCTGCTTCATTCAAACCTTTTTATGTCACTCTGTTGTTCTCCCACATGTAACTCCTGCAGACTGCCGAGAACAAATAGTCTCTGTTTGAGTGTAAATGTGAACACATTTGTCCAACTCATCTGACTTGTTAGAAACTTTTTGAAAAATGAAAAAAAGAAAGAAATTTAAGTTCATGTTTAAAATAACAAGGATATTTCCTATCATATATTTTCCCTGCTGTTGATCCTATTGTCAGACAATGAGGAACTACAATCCCTGACTGGTCAGTCTAGCTTCAGAATAGACAGTTTAACAGTGAGCTACTATTAACAGCTACAGTGTCATGTATGTTTCATATACTGTGCATATACACGTAAATAAATTCCTCCACAATCTGTGTTGTCTTTATGTGACTCTGAACAAAATCCTGAATTGGCTTCAGCTAGACCACCACCATGCATGGTATGTTTGACTCTATGCAAACTCAATGTGACCTTTCTTGTCACTCAGCTATAAAAAACAGGCCATCAGACTGAGTGGAGTGCACAGCACATGCATTTCAACCTTAAACCATGTTCTCTGTAGCTCTACTGCTGCTGTTGGCAGCTGGGTCCTAAGAGTCTGACTGGATTTGATTTAGCCAAGTTCTTTTTTTTTGCAATTAAACTGGATAATTTGTCACAAAACATTTTTTATTTTTAATTAGGTGTGAAGTCTGAACAGCTGACACTGTCAGGTTTGCCCGGTTGCACCTACTTTGTCACTCCCCTCACTCTGTTTTCTCTCCCTTTACCTGATTACGCTATCCTCTACACCTGCTTGTCACCAGCTGCACCTGATTAGTTTCTCCCTATTTAGTCCCTGCTCTTCGTTCACTCCCTTGCCAGTTCTTTCTAGCTTTTCTCAGGCCCGTTTGTTCCCCGTCGTTCTTTTGAATCTGTATTTAGTGTTTTGTGTCTCTTCTCTCCAGCTGCTTAGATTACATTCCCTTTTTTT
>NW_018129389.1:1719-3303 GCF_001952655.1 Monopterus albus
GGACAGAATGTGCAGCCTGAAGACACTGCTGTGTATTACTGTGCCAGAGACCCACAGTAACACAAACCATCAGTAGACCTGAACAAAAACCTTCAGAGCCTGAACACTTGTAACATGAAGCCACCAGAGGAGGAGCCCTCAGACCACTGATGAGTTCAAAAGCAGTTTGTATGTTATTTATAGCAGAGATACTTCTGCTGGAAGACTGATTATAAAAGGACAGAATGTGTCAGTCTGTAGTGATACAAACCACCAACACACCTTCACAATACCCAGAAAAACATGACATATATTTGTAACAATAAATATTTATGCGTTGTAAAAAAGTATTTCTATTATTTTCCAGTATTTTCCATTGCAGTACACAAACACTTCATTTTAGTTTATTTATCATATATTTATTAGTTATTTAATAAACCTTATTTAATAAACTTGCTTACAATATAAATGAATGACTTCTGAAGACTATTCAAGTTCATACTGAATGAATCTAAATAATTTGGATCAAACCACAACTCTAAATTTTACTTATCATAGTGAAAGTTGGACACACAACATCTACATTATGATGGTCAAGTCAAATATGGTTCACTCCTTCCAGTGAGGAGGAGTCAATGCAAAACTCAGATGTCTTCCACCTCTACTTATCTGACTGCAGAGAGGACGACAGAGAACAGTGGACACACAGTTGAACATGATGGACTATAGGACAGGACTGCTGCTGTTAACTATCTGCTGGGCAGGTGAAGATTTTCACTTCTTAATCTGACATCTACTTATTTTTGCTACTAACATAATACATTACATGCATTTCTTTTTTGGTCTGACAGGTGTTGATGGTCAGACTCTGACACAATCTGAACCAGTGGTTAAAAGACCTGGAGAATCCATCCCACAGACTGACATGTTCAGCCTCTGGATTCACATTCAGCAGTTACCATATGAACTGGGTCAGACAGGCTCCTGGAAAAGGACTGGAGTGGGTTGCATTTATACACACAGGCAGTTCTCGAGATCTATTACTCCCAGTCAGTCGAGGGCAGATTCACCATCTCCAGAGATGACTCCAGCAGTAAACTTTATCTACAGATGAACAGTCTGAAGACACACAGCAGTGTATTACTGTGTCAGACACACAGTGAGAGACAGTAATAGGCGAGTCATACAAGAACTACTTCCTCTACTGACTTTAGCTGCAGCTGAAACAGTTGAGAATTAAAATGCAGATAACTGTTTATAACATAAAGTGTTTTTGTGTGTCTGTTCTTGGCAGCAGTGTTTACAGCAGAAGTAAAATATTTATTTCATTTTTCAAACAATTCCAATGATTAATATCTCTATATTTTTATTAGGGAACACTATAAATCACTATTCTGTACATGACATCTGTCTCATGTTGATTCATCCGTTGCCTTCCCAGACCACGCTGAGTGAAATGAAAACTTATAAATTACAGAAAAAATAACTGTGATACAACTATACAACACAAAGCTAACGTCTTCACAAGCCCACAACACAACACACACACACATCCTTGTTTTGTTCACCTACCAGGTCCCTACATAGAGATACATTCATTTCTGG
>NW_018129390.1:0-3301 GCF_001952655.1 Monopterus albus
TTGGGTACCCAGAGGCGCACGGAAGAGTGACCAGGGCGGGGTCACCACAACCGCGCTCAGGTGGAGGTTTCGAATAGGCGGACCAGGCCCGTGCAGACCAGACCATCCTCCTCCACAAGCGTACCCCATTGTCAAGCCCCACCAGCCCTCTGGGCAGGACACATTAGTACGCCACTGGTGTCAGAGGGGAAGGTCAGAGGGGAAGGCCAGCACAGGGTCCGGTCAGGACAAGGCTAGCAGTGGAGAACCGCACCAACAGACGGCACAGCCCGCTTCGGGGCACCCCGCGGCCCCTAGGCGTGCGTGTCCGGACACAACAACTGGAGGTGGCACGCACCCCAGTGTGGCTGCCTGAGGGCAGGCTGGGCGGGGAAGGTACTTCTGTACAACTACGGAAACCTTGTTACGACTTTTACTTCCTCTAGATAGTCAAGTTTGATTGTCTTCTCGGCACTCCGCCAGGGCCGTGACCGATGCCAGGGCCATGACCAAGCCTGGCAGGGCCAATCCGAGGACCACACTAAACCATCCAATCGTGGTCCTGGTACTCCAGTGTTACATTCCATTGGTAGCTCTTGTGCCCTGGTACTCCAGTGTTATTTTTCCATTGGGAGCTCTCGTGGTCCTGGTACTCCGCTTTTTTAACATTTTGACAGCTTTCTGGCTCTCGTGGTCCTGGTACTACACTGTAGAATAGCAACACAGAGTACCAGGGGCAGACTCCGCTGCGCTTTACCCAGGCACCAGCGCCTCATACCGGACCAAATAAATGAATGTATTATGCTGTACACCAACAAAGAAATACATTAATCATGTTTCAAATTTCAAACAGTGCTTGGTTTTTATTGCTAGGAGAACATCAAAAACACAGTTACACCACTGAATTAAATTTGTTGAGGTTGTATTCTGAAATAGGTTGGCTCAACCTGGCAAGCTTTACAGAGCACTTGGAGGCCCCAGCTAAGGGGGCTTCCTGCTCATCTGAACTGGTCTTGTCCTCTTGAGAGGGCTTTGCAGAAGCCATCTTCAGGGCCTTCATTCTCAGTTTTCTTGCTCTGTAGCTTGTCTCTTTGTCCGCAGAGCCACATAAAACCTCTCCGCAGTGCTGGGATCATGGCACATAGTTTGCCACCTGCTTTCTCTCCTTCTCAGAGAGGTGTTGGCTAGCCTGAGTTGAAACACTGCTCCAGATCTGGTTGAAGTTCTGGCATCCCAGAGTCTTGCCACACCAGCCAGAGGGAGATGGAGGGCTTCTCCATCTGCCTGCCTTGTACTGTGTGGAGCACATACCGGCTGTGCTGACCTTCTGTGCAGCACTTGCCATTGCTCAGGTGCCGAAGCCACCCAATCTCCTCCTTATTAAGGATGAAGGCAGCTTGACCGAATGATCGCGTGGTTTTGTGCTCATCCACCTGGGGAAATAATTTGCAGAAAATTAACATTTTGCTGTGGATAGGTGGACTTCAGCTGAGCACAACAACTCACTAATGAGTGGTGTAAAAGACTAACCAGAACTTGGTATTTTTTCCCACGATTCCAACTCACAGCTGACCACACTTTCCTTGGTCATGTTAGTGAGTGCAACGGATCTGTGCCCCGTGAGGATGCAGAGGTAGCCCATGATGTAGCCAATGACCAGAGAATGCTCGTCCCCCTGAGGTCCACTGCAGTATACAATATTTAAATATATGAATATAGGTAACCGGAGGGGCCTGCGGCCGAGAAAAGCTTCTTACCAAATAGTTTAGGAATATTTGTCCTGGCAGCCATCATAAATTTCTTTTCCTGGACCGCATCAAGCTGGTTTTCTGTAAAAACAGTGTGACAGACAGACACCACAAATTTATGATGTTCCAATTCCAATGTACAATACATCACTCCAGCTCCTCTGGGGGAATGCCTCTGTGGAAACAGTGTGACAGACAGACAGACACCACAAATTTAGGATGTTCCAATTCCAATGTACAATACATCACTCCAGCTCCTCCTCCGAAACAGATGCCCGAGCCACCTCACCTGTTTTTCGGTGCATCACTCTCTGCCGGTGGACAATCACTTTTCTTTGGACCTCAGACTGGATCCTCTTCAGTTCATACTGGATATTTGTCAGTTCCTTCTGCTTGAGCTTACTGGCCGTCTGGAATGAGTTTTCCACATGCTTGAAGAACAGGCTCACGTGGCTCAACATGCTTTTAACTGATGTTGGTGTATAGCTCTTTTGAGCCAGTAGGTTGGCCACCTGTGGGAAAAAGGTACACAGTCTCAAGTTCCTTAATCTTCCCTCCAAGCCCACTGGGGCAGCCCCGGGGAGGGGTAGCCGGCGTGGGCCCCGGCCGCGAAAAGCTTGGATCACATGTTTTAGGTCAAGTAAAATATGACAGAAACATTACTCACGTGCACAACTTGTCCATTTGCTTAAGGAACCTTAGGTCCTGCTTGAAGGAACTGCCGGAAGGCAGGCCAGCAGCCATGTAGAGGCAAAAGCGATGAACGGGGCTTGAGGATGTCCTTGCGTTGTCCCTGTCCTTCCTTCCTGTGTGTGAGCCCAGGCGAAAACTTTCAAAGTCTCGACTGCTGTTGTACTTTGTGCATGCATGGTTTGTTCATTCCCTTGTTTAGCTACCGGATTCTGCAGTTGGAGGATTTCGGGTTTAACTGGATTGGACATTCCGGGGTTGGTACTGTTTTGTCACTGGTTAGTACCTGTTGGGAGAAGTGTGGGTAATTTTGGTTTGTAAGGATGGGAATTAAGGCACGATGTGGGGATTATCTTCTTTTCTTATTGCTCTGTTGGAGTAAGACTGGGTCGGGCTGAGCAGTTACTGGTCGTTTTTTTTTCTTTTTGCTGTAACGTGGTTATGCTGGATTGATGTCATGTGTTCATCATCATCCAGAGTTGACAGAGGTGGGTTATTTTCTCTGGTATTTGGGGTGGCTCAGGAGGTAGAGCGGATCGTTTCCTCAACGGAGGATTAGCGGTTCGATTCCCGGCTTTTCCCATCCACATGTTGATCCTTGAGCAAGACACTGAACCCCCAGTTGCTCCTGGTGATGTCACCGGTGTGTGAATGCGTGAGTGCTTGGGAGTGCGAATGGGTGAATGGCCGAATAATGTGAAAGCGCTTTGAGTGTGCTGTAAAAAGCATAGAAAGGCGTTTATACAAGTATAAGACCATTTACCGTGTGTGTTTGCTGGCTCTGACCCTCGGCTGGAATTATCGACCTGAGTGTGATACATGTTTAATCAGACCTCTGTATTGTGTACAGTTATTTATGACCAGTGCTCTTATTAAAGAGACAG
>NW_018129391.1:0-1456 GCF_001952655.1 Monopterus albus
ACTACAATGTGCAGCCAGATCCACTCATGGTGAATTAATTATTTAATCATTCAAAATGTACCTTTTACATTAAATTTAAAGAGTTACATTTTTAAATAATAAATATATGTACTCCATCTTAATTTTGTGTCAACAAACCTATACAGTTAACTAGATTCATAACTATGTTCTTAGATTTTACAGCACATAAGAAAGATTCATTTCAAAACCAAGGAAGGAGATAAGGTTTACTTTGATGAGAACGGAGACCTAGTAGCAAAGTATGGAATTATAAACTGGCAGCCAACAGAAAGTGGCATTGTGAACTTTGTCACAGTTGGTCTTTATGATGCATCTTTTTCTGCAGACAGTCAACTGAGTCTGCAACTTGAGTCTGTTATTTGGGCACAGAACCCAAACCAGGTAAACTACCGTGTTATCATGGTTGTTATTAAATACAGTGTAATTATTCTAAGTTTATTGCTGGGTTATGTTTGGTTTTGTATGCATCAAAATTAACAATAAACCTTTACAAAGTTAAAACTTTTTTTAAGTCAGTTCCCATATATTGATCTCAGACTAATTTTGTCCATGCAGGTGCCTGTGTCAGTTTGCAGTGAGAAATGTCCCCCAGGAACTCGTAAGGTTCTCCAGAAAGGAAAACCTGTCTGCTGCTATGACTGTATCATATATGCAGAGGGAGAAATAAGCAACATGACAGGTCTATTAAAATGTAAGTTTTAGCATTTCAGTGTGCCATAAAACAAAATTCTTTAGTGAGTCATGTTTACATGTCAGTTATAAGAACTTTCAGCCTGTGTGCAAGATTAAAGCCCATGTTTGAAAGCAATTATGTTCTCACAATATTCCAATTGCGGTGTAAAAAGCAAATCCATGGGAATTTGAAGCAGTCTGTGTTGTCTTCATCTATTTTATGTTCAGACCATCCTGGGTCACATCCATGTGAAGACAAAACTGTGGCATGATTTGTGAGCTTCAGAGTGTTATTTGTTGTGTATGACTCATAGTGTTAGAAATTATTAACTAAAACCTATTACATAAAATTTATTTAAAAAGGTAATATTAAAAAGGATATTAAACTATAGAAATATCCATATTATTATTAATTATACCATGTAGCTTTCACAAGGTTATCCATTTATTAACTCACGTAGTATCTGTCCTTTGCACAGAAAAAGACAAATCAAAACCCAAGTTAGATCTACTGACCAACTCTGACATGCTTTCATATAACATTTCAGATTCTGTGTCTTGTGAGCAATGCCACCCTGAGTCCTGGTCCAATGACAGAAGAGATGCCTGTATAAAGAAGGAGGCAGAGTTTCTATCATATGAAGAAATTATGGGAATACTACTCACTGCAGCAGCCTTATTTGGAACATGCATGACTGCTGTCGTGGCAGCCATTTTCTTCAGATACAGGACAACTCCTATTGTCCGGGGCCACAACTCTGAG
>NW_018129391.1:1669-3301 GCF_001952655.1 Monopterus albus
CCAGTTCAAGGACAAAATCATCTTAGAGTGTGCTCTGGGATCAGCTGTAGGCTTTTGGGCTGTACTTGGGTACATAGGCCTTCTGGCCATCTTGTGTTTTATTCTGGCTTTTCTTGCTCGGAAACTGCCTGATAACTTCAATGAGGCCAAACTGATCACCTTCAGCATGCTGATATTCTGTGCAGTCTGGATGACTTTTATTCCAGTATATGTCAGCTCTCCTGGGAGGTTCAGTGTTGCTGTAGAGATATTTGCTATTCTGGCCTCCAGCTTTGGACTGCTCATTTGTACTTTTATTCCAAAAAGTTATATTATCTTACTGAAACCAGAGAAGAATACAAAAAAGAATATAATGGACAAAGGGGCATCAAAATCATTTTGAAAACTTACAAAATATTTTGCCAGAATTAATTTTGTATCATTAGAATGTTTACATATTAATTTAACTAGACTGTTATGTAGAAACAAATATTTTATTGAATAGGTTTATTGTACCACATAACATTTTTCCACTGTATGCTATTTCACTGAAGCATCATATGGATATGACCATAAATAATTCTATGTCATTTACAATCTTATGTAAAATTAAGGACAAATAAATACACAAGCTTGAAACCTTACTCTTTAATGATTCCATAATATTTAAAATGTTTTGTTTATTTTTTAAAAATGTAATCATGTAATAAAATCAGTCTTTTCCTACACACAAAATCATAATTGGATTAATCTGTATTAAGTTTCCTCTGGTCGAACAATTCAAGAAGTATGAAAATGCAAAAAAAGAGTTATTGCTAATGGTTTTTGTTTCAATGTGTATTTGTTCTATATTTGAGATATAAATAAATATTTTATATTGCTTTGTAAGATGTCCCCAGTAGAAGGGTCACCACTTCCTCTTCTGCTGAGAGTGAAATCAAACATCTCTATCTAGATATGTGAGGCCATGAGTGCCTCACTATCCTTATGTCGAGGGTAACAAAACTCAGAGAAGCTGAATGAGATCTAGAAGAAGCAAATCTCCTATTCTCCTTACTTCTGTCTCCATGGGACAGTTTCGAGTGAGCCCCAGCCTTTCTCAGACTCCCTCTTCTGTTTCACCTGATGATATGTCTTCTGGCCTCTCTGAACCTCCACAGGTACAACCTCAGATTTGTTCACCAGGTCTGTTACCACCATTTGATATGATCTCCATCTCTGACTCATCACGGGAACATAGCATTGTTTAACCTAATTTTTTTTAAATCATGGATGATCCGTGCTATATTACGCTGACTCGTCCATCCTGTGTCATTCAATTAGAACAAGAATCAGTGCACCTTCTTTCTCCCAAGCTCAGCAACCACTGGCCTCTCTGCAGCAGTTCAGTATGTATTGTTAGGTATTTTTAGTCAGATAGACATTGGTTAGACACTTCATGTATTAGAAATGTTTAGTGTAGACAGGATGTCTAGCTCAGGCTGTTAATGCTTAGTCATTCCCATGGGGTACTCTAGGTTGTTTATGTTCAAGGATAACCGGATAGAAAGTTGATTACTGTATGATGTGTTTAATCATAATCGTAATCATAATATCTTTTTATGCTTAATGTCATAACGTGTCATAACGTGTCACTAGATGTCATGTCAGAAT
>NW_018129392.1:0-3299 GCF_001952655.1 Monopterus albus
AGCAGCCGTTAGAGGCAAAGCCAATTACTTGAGTAACTTGGTCAACAAACCAGTGAACAATGAACAAAGCCTGTCACGACTCACTAGACAACAGAGGGACGTCAGCAAATGTCTCAGAGACCAAAAAGCAGCAAACTCCTCACATCAGAGCAGCTGGAACCATTAAATGTGTCAGGTCTAATGAACACTGAAGTTACTGATCGATTAGTCACCTCGTCTCTGCTGATGAGCTCGTTGGAGAAGGTCAGGCCGGGCATCAGGCCTCTCTTCTTCAGCCAGAAGATCGCAGCGAAGGACCCAGAGAAGAAGATTCCCTCCACGGCCGCGAACGCCACCACACGCTCCCCTGGGACATCGACAGACACAGAAAATCAATACCAAACCCGATCACTGGGGGACAGCGTGGTGTCACAAAGAGCAGATTTACCATAGTTGGCGCTGTCGTTGTCGATCCAGTTGTTCGCCCAGTCAGCCTTCTTCCTCACGTATGGCAACGTCTCGATGGGATTGAACAGGTGTTCTCTGAGGGTCATTGAATGCACCATTACATGGGAGCACAGACCAGTGACACACCAGTAAAACCATTAACAGACTGAGCCCTCACATGTTCTCGGGCTCCCTGATGTAGGTGTTGATGAGGAGGCTGTACATCTGAAAGTGGATGTTCCCTCTGGTGAGCTGGAAAATGTAGAAACGCCTGGCCTCCAATGCCCGTACTTCCTTTGTGAAGTGCTTCATCTGGTGGTCACAAGTCAAACATCAGAAATCAGAGCTGAACCAATTAACTGATCAATAATCACTGCTCTGAGGTCCCAGATTTCAGGTGTGTCACCCTAACCAGGTTCTTTTCGACGATCCTGTTCATGGTGACAAAAGACGCCAACAGGTGAGAGATGAAGTGGCGCTCCTCGTCATTTAGAGACTCCCAGTTCTCCAGGTCATTGGACAGGTCCACCTGAACAAAGAGACCGTTTACAGAGATGGACAGAGACCACGAGGCTGCAGGACTCCTGATCGGAGCGGCTGTTGCGCTTACCTCCTCTATGGTCCAGAAAGACGCCTCGGCCGTCTTGAACATATCCCAGATGTCGTTGTACTGGATGGGGAAAATGGTGATGCGATGTGGGTCGCCCCTCAGCAGTGGCTCGTCCTCCATGCTGCTGCTCTTCTTCACGGATTTGGGCTGAAAACATACAAACAAGAACATCAGCTACAGACCAAGCAGCTCCAACACAACCAACGTTCAGTAACACACTTTACAACTCATCTGTCGACAGTGATCTGATGCACGGCTGCAGCCGGTGATCATCTGCATTATCAGTTTATCATCTTGTCTATGAAGCAACAAAGCAGAGGCCTGATTTTGACTGGTAAAGTTTAAATTCAGGCTGAAACAATTAACCATATGTATTTTGTATTCTTGGGTGATCTTATATTTAGACTAGGCGTTCGTTCTTTTGGCCTTAAACCCTTTACTTGACTCCAGGAGAGCCCTGCACAAGAATTCCTATAAGCCTAGACTGTCTGTTTATTGTTAGGGTGATTTTTATTTTTAAGTAGATATGAATAGAATTAGTTAAGGTTTTTATTTTATAGCAACTACATATACTTTAATATTACAGTTATGTTCATGCAGTTACATAATCACCCTATGTGTTCACTGAATCACTGGTCAGTATTTACTGTGTTAGCCAACTGGAGCACTGTTTAAAACATCATAGGGACTGGTTCACTAAAACACTGAATCTCATTAGATTTACAGCTTTGGCGAAGAGGGTCCACAGTTACTTTATTATCACCACCTGGCAGATGAGCCCAGGGGAATTAGGGTTCACTTGGACACTATGGTCAGTAAACAAAGATTGGATCTGAAGCCAGGACGAGGAAAAAACTTCAAAGGTAGAACCATTACACACACACACACACACACACACACAGGCAGAACAGTTTTAATTAGTGAAACAGAAAGTAATGCCTAATATGGAGCAGTTAGTTGGAAACAAAGGAAGAAGTGTATATGTAGGAATTAAGGCTGTATAGGTATTCCTCCCCTTTCTAGGGGGCTGTCCACGACCATTGGAGCAGAGAGGATGACTGGATGACGGACAGTCTGAAGGACCAATAGCGAGAGGGTTAAGTCTAAACCATGGCTTCTCCCCAACAGTTTTTGACCAATTAGATAGTAGTACCTTTTTGTACAAATATTGTATACCAATCGAGCTTGTTGCTTGGGTGTGATGCCATACAAACCGGCTGGCTGTATGAAAAGAGGCAGTGTTTAGAAAGTTATATTAGATGTATATTAGAAGGATGTTATCTAAAACATCCAGTTATTTACTTGTTACATAATATACACTATTCTTAAATATCCTATCCTTAATAACATCTTAGGTCAACTAAATACTGTGCAAAGCAAATATGGTCTTAAGTGTCGAGTGACACAGCTTTCATTGGTTATTTCAGACCAAATTTAACACTTCCTCAAAAAGCCAGAGTATCCTGGCTTATAACAGTTTCTCATTACAGTAACATCTGAGGGTTAAGGGGGTAGCTGCCACAATAACTGGACGTTGCTATTATTTGGGAGGTATGGGGTCTTATCCTGGATTAATAGCATGAAAGAGGGAGGTCTGCAGGGAACTCTGTTGGCAGGTTCATGTTAGTCAATTACTGAGTGAATATCTCCGTCATACAACCTCAAGCAGTGTAAACTTTTCCCACACTTGATAAACAATACAAATCTGTAATATGTCACTTGAACAGAAATGAATATATAAAACTTTGGAACTAAAGATGACTATCTTACCAAGCTAGTGTTAGGGTGATTTTAATTTTATGCACTTAAGAATGGTTTTATTTTATAGCACACATAAGTTTACATACTTATATGTCACAGTTATGTTTATATAGTTATGAATATCACCCTATGTGTTCACTGAACCACTGGTCAAATATTTGCTGTGTGAGTCACTGAAACACTAATGCAACATCATAAGTCTTGTCCACTAAATTACTGAATTTCATTAGATTTATGGCTGTAGCTAAGGGAGCTCATAGTTACTTATCGTTCCTCTGGACCGGTGGACCCAAAGGAGTCTTGGTACGGTAAGGCTCCAAGTTTATTAAAATAGATTAGACGTAGATGAGAAAGCTTCAAAGGGAGAACAGTTATGCACATACACACGCAGGCAGAACAGTTTTAATTAACAGTTTTAATTAACACACTCACTTCTTAAGGAAGAAGTGAGTGTGTATGTAGGAAAAGACATGTATGTGTTTTGAGAAGAGGTGAGGTGGTG
>NW_018129393.1:0-3294 GCF_001952655.1 Monopterus albus
GTTAAAAACTGCAAATGCCTACATGAGCAAAGTTCACTACTGGCCTCAGATTAAGGCAGAAGATGCTAAGTCACTGCACAGTTACTCTCTGTTCCTCACTGGCATTAATAATGCAATGCAAGACATAAACCACCTTAAAGAAATCGAGACTATTGCTAATATGAGAGTTGTTGTTTCAAAGTTGCCATACAAACTGAGAGACAAGTGGAGGTCTTATGCTTTTGATATACAAGAGACGATTGGAAAGAGAACAAGGTTTGCTGATCTTGTCAGATTCATAAACAAACAAGCTAAGCTGGCCATTGATCCTGTCTTTGGGGATTTAAATGAAACTGAAGAAAAGGGAAAATTTCAGCCAAAGGTGAAAACGATAAACGCTTTCAAATCAAAAAGAAGCACATTTGCCACAAGTGTATCGCCAGGTATGAATTAACAGATGCATGAAAACAGTCAAAGTATCTCTCTTCATGCAAGCAATGCCTTTCAGAAGCCATGCATATATTACGAGAAAAATCATACTTTGGATGAATGTCGCAAAATCAGACAGCAACCTTATGGAGAAAGGATAAAGTTCCTAAAGGGAAAAGGACTTTGTTTTGGATGTTTGACTCAAGGTCATTTAAGCAAAGACTGTAAGAAAAGAGCTTTATGTGAACACTGTTCAAAGAAACATCCAAGTTTGCTTCACTTTACAAAGGATGAAGACGCAGAACATGCAGACTCAAGTCAAAGATGTTAAAGTGAGTCCTTCTGATGATCCAGTAGTTGTTGCAAGTTCTGTCGCACATAGAAGCAGATGTAGGTCCGCTAATAGGAAACAATGCCTACGAGGCTATGGGAGGTTGTTCACAGTGTGAATGGAGGACCATATGCAGTGAGAACAGTCCTAGGCTGGGTAATAAATGGTCCACTAAAGAAAATCAATGATGCTGACTCAGTTGCAAAACACATGGGTGTTTCTGTGAATCGCATATCCATCGGTAATGTAGAAAATATGTTGCTACAGCAATTCAACAATGACTTTCCAGAAAGGGCTTGTGAGGAAAAACAGGAAATGTCACGAGAAGACATTCAGTTCATGAACTCTGTCTCTGAAACGGTTACAATGATTGATGGGCACTACAGTATAGGCCTTCCTTTAAGAGACAAGAATATCAAGTTGCCAAACAACAGGAATCTGGTTGTTCAAAGAGCAAAAAATCTGAAAAGGAAGTTTATCAAGGCCAAGGAGTTTCACAGAGAATACCAGAGTTTAATGTCTGACTCACTGAATAAGGGCTACGCAGTCAAAGTGGATAAGGATCAACCACAGCCTGAAAATGGAAAAGTTTGGTACATACCTCATCATGGGGTGTACCATCCACAAAAGGGAAAACTACATGTAGTTTTTGATTGTGCAGCTTTTTATCAAGGCAAATCTTTGAATGGAGAACTTCTACAAGGTCCTAATCTAACAAACTCACTAATCGGAGTTTTGACACGATTCAGACATCATAGCATTGCTTTGATGTCAGATATAGAGGCTATGTACTACCAAGTCAAAGTACCACCAGAAGATACAGATTTTTTGCGCTTTCTCTGGTGGCCAAATGGAGATGTGAATGAGCCTCTGCAGGAGTACAAGATGGTTGTGCACCTGTTTGGAGCAACATCCGCTCCCAGCTGTGCTATCTATGCCTTAAGAAAGACTGCGGAGGATGCTAGGGATGTAATGGCGCCCTCTGTGGTGAATGCAGTGTTAAACCATTTTTATGTAGATGATTGTCTCATATCAGTGTCAAATGAAAAGGAGGCAAGTGCAATGGTCAACGATGTAACATTGTGTGGAAAAGGAGGATTCCACTTGTCTAAGTGGATGAGTAACAGCAGAGCTGTCCTTGCATCCATTCCTGAGACAGAGAGAGCAAAAGAGGTCAAGGATTTGGATTTAACTCATGATTCACTCCCTGAAGAAAGAGTTCTTGGAGTCAGCTGGTGTGTCAAATCTGACTCGTTTCAAGTAACAATCACTTCAAAGAACATGTTGCCAACTAGACACAGTATTCTGTGGGCACCACATATGATCCTCTAGGGTTCCGATCTCCTGTCATGCTCCCAGCAAAGATGATTCTTCAAGAACTGTGTGGCAAACAATTCTCCTGGGATGAGAATATTCCATCTGAAACAACTCACAAGGCACTACTATGGTTTTCAGACTTTGCTAAGCTTCATGGTTTCAAAGTGAAAAGATGCCTGAAACCTGATTGGTTTGGCAACATCACATCAGCACAACTACATCACTTTGCAGATGCAAGTGAAAAGGGCTATGGAGTAGTCACTTACCTTCGCATAGTGAATGAAAACAACCAAGTTCACTGCTCGTTCATACTTGGCAAGTCCAGAGTGTCACCGTTGAAACAGGTCACTACTCCAAGGTTGGAACTGACAGTGGCTGCTGTCGCAGTGAAAATAGACAAATTCATGAGGAAAGAACTACAGATACACTTGAAAGATTCTCTGTTTTGGTCAGACAGTACTACTATGCTGAAATACATAGTCAGTGAAAGTGCTAGATTCAAAACCTTTGTATTGCTCATCAGAGACAACACAAAACCAAGTCTGTGGACGTATGTCAACTCTGAGTTGAACCCTGCTGATCATGTATCCAGAGGCATGAATGCAGACTCATTCATAAAGTGTAAAGACTGGATTCATGGGCCAGCATTTCTGTGGAAGGAAAAGGAACATTGGCCAATATCACCGGATGTGTCAAATGAAATACTAAAAGATGATGTGGAAGTAAGAGAAGTGATTGTGAATGTTACTGAGGTGGGTGAGAACCAGATCAATAAACTCATTTGTCACTACTCAAATTGGCATCGCCTAAAAAGGCAGTTTCCTGGATGCTGAGATTAAAGCACTTGCTTCAGAAGCTGAGCAAGCAGCGCGAGTGTTTATCATCACAAACTACTGAGTTTGAGAGGAGGATTTTGTTGCAAAACAAATGTGCAAGTTCAAATCAATGCTTAAGGGCACTCTATTTACTTCTGCAGATGTTGCAACAGGAGAAATGAAGATTGTTAAGTTCTGTCAAAAACAAAGTTTCAAAAATGAAATTACAGCTCTTCAGAAAGGTGACAAACTTGAAAGAAATAGTCATATCATCAAACTGGATCCTGTGTTACAGGATGGGGTTTTGAGAGTAGAAGGAAGGTCGGGGCAGTCATCATTGCCTATTGAGGCTAAGCATCCAATGATACTTCCAAAAGACCATCATGTGTCTACTTCGATTATACGTCATATTCACAAAGTTAC
>NW_018129394.1:0-3291 GCF_001952655.1 Monopterus albus
AGCATAGGTTTCCAGCGAAGGCAGAAACTCTGCAGGAGTAAAACCCTATAATATATATGTTAACTACCAGTCCTGCCTTTTTAACTCTGCACTACACTTTACTGCTGTTTGCTCAACACGTAGAGGCAGGGCAATAACTTCTGGCTGATTTCAGGTGAATCTGTGTTTGACAAATCTCGCCGGCCACAGCCACATTTTTCCTGTCTGTCATCAACAGCCTCAGTGTCCCCACCTGTTCTGAGGATTTCCAGACTCAGCGGTGAAGACAGCGGCGTCCTACTGCGGTGTGAATCCAGAGGCTGGTACCCGGAGCCTGAGCTGCTGTGGCTGGACGCTGAGGGAAACCTCCTCCCTGCTGGACCTACAGAGACAGTCCCAGGTCCTGATGGCCTCTATACTGTCAGCGGCAGAGCCACTGTGGAGCAGAGACACGGCAGCAGCTTCACCTGTAGAGTCCAACAGAGCAACACCAACCAGAGCAGAGAGACTCACATACAGGTTGCAGGTAGACAAACTGGTACTTTGTATGTTCACGGTTTGGTTTCATGCTCACGGGTCTAATTGTTCATCTTGTGTCATTTCAGATGATTTATTCACAGTGACTCCGTCTCCTGTCGGTCGTGTCCTCATCGTCTTGGCTGTTTGCATCACGTGTGTCCTCACGTTCATCTTGGCTGCGTTTATAACAGGACGCCAGAAAACCAGTAGGTCACAGACTCAGTTCTCTGTGTGTTTTTCTTAATGTTGTCATTAGTTTCACCAAAACACACTGACACAAAGTAAATCACATTAGTAGTGACACAAATACTTTAAATTTTAATTTTTAACATGTTGATGTTTCATCATCTTCTGAAGGACAAACTGCATTGTGGGTCATTTTTTGTTTATCAGTTTGCCAGATGTTTAATTTGGTTTTTATCTAAAATGAAATGTTTCTTAACCCAGAACCTTGTTATAAAGAAACTACAGTCGTTCTTTAATCACCTAAAGAATATTAGATAAACACATAAGTTTTGTTGGTTGTGTATTTCTGTAGAGAACAAACTGCACCATGCTGATGAAACTGGACAGAAAGAACATGAGACAAACACCCCCGACATCCAGACAGAACGTCAGGCTCCTATGGGGTCAGAGGGAGAGACGTCACAGCTCCTGGTCTACAGGGAGACAGAGAGTCATGTGACGTGGGAAAAGGAAAAACTGGATGAAGAACTAAAGAGAAATGATGAAGAACTGGGTGATGTGCTGCAGATTATTAAGATGTTAAATGAGCAGAAGGATGATGTGAAGAACCACAGAGAGAAAGTCTGTGAGACGCTACAGGAGATGATAGAGAAGATAAAGAAGGACAAAAAGGAGAGTGAAAATACCAAAAAGCAGAGAAGAAGAGCAGCACGTGATGAAATATTACAGAAGTCAGACAAACTAATGAAGACCACAGATGAGATGATTCTTAAAATGACAGAGATGAAGGTGAGGTTAGAGAAAGACACAGAGCAAGTTAATAAACAACTGAAGAAAAGAGACGAGAATCAGAGGAAACTTCTATCAGAGCAGTCGGAGAGAGAGGGGTGAAATCTGTGGTTCACTGACTGATAAATGGACATTTAGGCTGTGAAGTCTCATTTGACTTTGTGACTTGTTTGCTGTTGTCACTTCATTCTCTTCAGTTTCACTCTTAAAGGAGAATTAACATCCATCAAATGGAAACTTCTGTTTGTCTTTGTCCTGCTGCAGTGAAGCTGATTTACTCTGCAGGGTTTTATACCTTTATTCTATATTATTACTCTGCTCGTAGCAGCGTCTGTCAATATACTGTGATGTTATAACATGTACTGCATCACTCAGTAATGGTTCTTATGAATCTTTTCTAAACTGACAATAAATACAGAAGGTGTGATTTAAACAAGCCAGGAGAATAAACCGAATGTTCTCCACTAAGCCATCCAAGGTGTACTCTCAGTGGCAGGGGAATAACATGAGAGCAGACCCACCAAGGCTGGAGACTGAACAGTTCTGGAAGAGCATATGGGAGAAGGAGGCATCACACAACAACAATGCCCAGTGGCTGGTGAACCTAAGAGCAGACCACAGCAACCTTCCTGCACAAGACCCAGTAACCATCACAATGGCAGACATTCAATCTCAAGCAGCATGAAGAGCTGGACAGCACCAGGCCCTGACATGATCCACACCTACTGGTTAAAGAAGCTAACTTCACTCCAGTCTGGCAAGACAACACAACATGACTGTACTCGTGACAACCTACTTATACCAAAATAAAAATCAACATTGTCATGCTCATTCTCTGTTGACTTTCTTTAGAGATCTAGTCTGTCTGGCTTCCTAGTTACCCGTGCAGACCTCCTCAGTTCAGGTTTGGATACTGGCGTGCCTTTTTTGCAGTCTGAGAGAGATGTGGTGATGTGTGTTCCTTTGATATCACTGTCTAGTGCCTCACTTGCTTGTGGAGTCTTGAATAGGCTGCGGCGGTTTCGCCTGAGAACATGTCCAGCCTCAGTCCTCACTGTAAATGATCGTGGTGCCACTTCCTGTAGTACAGTTCCCTTTGTGTTCCAACCATCAGGATCTTCAATCCGCACTGAATCATTTCTTGCCAGTACTGGTAGCGATTTAGCTGAGGTGTCATAGAAGGTCTTTTGTCTAATCTTCAGCTGCTGTTGTCGTTTTGCCAGCTTTGCATGTGTCTTCCTCTTGACGTTGTAGTTTGGGTAGCTTGGTAATGTGGTACGTAGCTTCCTATTCATTAGCAGTTCGGCAGGCGACAATCCGCACTGAAGAGGAGATGCTCGGTAGCTGAGAAGAGCTAAATAGGGATCTGAGGTACTGTCTGTCGCTTTTTTCAAGAGCTGCTTCAGGATGTGTACTCCCTTTTTTGCTTGTACATTTGACTGTGGGTAGTGTGGACTTGATGTGACATGCTGAAAGTCATACTGCTCTGCAAGCCTTTGCCATTCCACACTGTTAAAACAAGGACCATTGTCACTCACTACAGTGTGTGGGATGCCATGTCTAGCAAATATAGATTTTACATGAGTTATGACGCATGCTGCTGATGCGTTTGTCAGCAACGCCATCTCCGGGTAATTGGAGTAGTAATCGATTACCACTAGATAGTCTTTACCTTTGAAATGAAACAGGTCCATTCCCACTTTGTGCCAGGGTGATGTGGGAAGCTCCATTACCACCATTGGCTCTTTGCTTTGTCTGCTTCTGTGCTTCTGGCATGTCTCACATTTGCTGATTAGTGTCTCAATGTCTTTGTTGAGC
>NW_018129395.1:0-3285 GCF_001952655.1 Monopterus albus
GAAAAAACCAGGCAGGTATAACTCCTGTTACGGAGAATGTTTGATTAACTATAACGGAGCTGCAGACATGGTGTTGTTCTTTATTTTTCCCATTACTGCCATCATCATTATGTATATGAGAGTGTTTGTGGTGGCTGTGTCTCAGGCCCGTGCCATGCACTCCAATATTGCAGCTGTCACACTGCAGCGTTCAGTGACTGTAACTGCTAAGAAATCAGAGATGAAAGCAGCCAGGACTCTCGGTGTCTTTGTTGCTGTGTTTCTCATGTGTTACTGTCTATTTTATTGTGTCACACTCACTGGCTATGACATCATGATTGGTTCTACAGTTGAGGTTTTTATGACTGTAACAATATATTTTAACTCCTGTATAAACCCTGTAATCTACGCCTTTTTTCTACCCCTGGTTTAGAAAATCAGTTAAACTCATTTTAACACTTGAGATACTGCAGCCTAACTCCTGTGAGGCCAACATACTGTAGAGAGAAACTGTGGAGAGACTGAGAAGAGACATGACCTTTTCTGTAAAGAAACAAATACGTTTTATGTTGCTGCCCAAGGAGACAAATACGTTTTATGTTGCTGCCCAAGTTATTGAAGTGAAAAGCACCTGATATGGACAAATTAATAAAATGTATCTTTGATGTTTTTTAGTCATGTGCACATAAATGCAGTGATCTTATTTTGTCGCTTGTATTTTTCTTCATCACATGTAGCAATTCAGTCCGTACTCCAGTTCTTTGCAGAGGAGTCTGTGTGTCTACCATAAAAGATTTTTGTGTGCATATTCTTCAGTGATTTTATCATCACGTCTGTCATACTCAGCAGTCCACAATGAGAAAAAGAAACACTTTATTTTACTGTTTATTTTAAATGCATTTTCAAATATTCCAAAACCAGTAAAGTCTCATTTAGCCAAAACATATTCCACATTTATGTCCTGTTTCTCTGCAGTTTGTTTCCCATTACTGCCAGCAGAGATGATCAAACAGTTGGGATACATATGGCTTATATACATGCTGAAAATGATCTGGGTAGCCCCACTTGCAAAAACTAACAAAATTATCAGATTGAACATTTCTGTCCCTGCTATCATTTACCAAGATGAGAAATGAAAAATAAACAATAATTAGTAGCAAGCTGTTTGAATGTTGTGCATACAAAGTAGTTTGGCTACTTTATTCATAATTTTATAAAAATTGTAATTATATTCCACACAGAATAATGATCACAGGAATTTTTCACTGCATTGACACAACTGTAAATTAACTAGTGTGCTAATTGGAAATCATACTCTATGATCTGTTTAGAATTCATTTGCCAGGGTTGAGTGAGTGGATTGGGCCCCAGTACAAGACAACAGTATTGTGGGGTTTGAGAAATTAATCTAAGAGTGAGGAATGAAAGGGGTCATGAAAATTACATTATTAAGTATATTGATTAGAACACAGTTTAAAACATATTAACCAACATATGTTATTCAATGGATTTTGAGCATTCAGGACAGACTACAGATCACAGGGACCTGTGAGACACTGCATGTGTGAACTGAAGAACATGTTTTATCTTTGTTTTCAGTACTCTATGTGTTGTTATATGTTCAGCCGGGATGGCATTCCAGACTTAAAGGAGCCAGCTATAAACTCTTTCCTGCCATATTTTGTGAAGATGAACGGACAACATATTGTTTACCGTCTGAGGGATTATCAGGGCAAAGCCTCTCAAGTTCACTTTTCCTGTTTGAATCTTCTTTTCACCTGGAATGGGTCTTTAGGGAGTTCCCTTTGTCCTATATATTGTGATGTTTAGACTAGCTTATTCAGACAACTCTGTATGCTTATGCTGACTCGTCTCCTTGTTGCAAGTAAACCAATCCCTTATTGAAAGATTCCAGTGACTTCGTGGCTTCTTTGAAAATTCTTTTGACAACCTGGTCCTTTGAGCCGGATCCTAACATCCTCTCACTCGCCCAGGTTTGGACCTGATACCGTGCACGGGGGGAGGTTCGAGTCCTCCCTTAAGAAAGCCCTCGGTCTTGTTCCTTGTACAGGAACGTTTTGACTATTGTGAGGCCAGGATCTGCTGGGCGAGTGGAAGGTGATGGGATTCTTCTGATGACAAGTACAATTTCACTAGAATAAGGTAGGATAAACTGTGTGAATGACGTATTGTTAGTGACAAAACAGTGATGACTTGTATTTTGGTAAGATGGGAGATGTGACGACATTTTAGTCTAACCCAATTTGCTACACGGTCAGAGAAACGAAGCCTAATAATAACGTGCATTGACAGAGTGTGATCCTTACTCCTATTTCGAGAGTCTTCTTAACAACCCAAGTGAGAAATAGAGAGGCACATAAAACTCTTCCTATTTTCGAAACTCTTTTTAAGATAAGCCCAAGTGAGAAAATAGTGAAAAGTAAACATCCTTCTTATTTTTGATATTCTTTGTAACAACTCAAGTGAGAAAATAGAAGTTGAGGGTCCATAGCCTGTGTGAGAAGGCTACCGGTAATAAATAACTCTGTGCGCACGTAAAAGATAAACTAGGTGAATCACAACAAGACCAGTTGGACTGTGAGTTGTGACGCAGTAAAAGCAGGATCAGCCTGTGAATTGCATATTGTCAGTGTATGCTGGTGTGTGTGTGTGTGTGTGTATGTGTGATGGTACCTAAAGTAAAAATAAGTAAATAAACTTTTCCTCTTAATAAAAAAAAAAAAAAAAAAAAGGAACAAAATGGCAAAAAAATATGGTTTCAACGGTCGATTAATATAATCAGACTGCACTAAATTAGTCCAACAAATAGAAACAATAATAAACTATAATTAAAAAAAAAAAATCTCATTAAAATTAGGGCAAAATGGGAAATAGTTGGGGAACTCTGAGTTAACTGGGGATGCAAAACATATGAGATACAAAAAGAATGTCAAATACTTAACAAAATGGGGAAAAAATATGGTTTCAAGGGTCAATTAATATAATCAGACTGCGCTAAATTAGTCCAACAAATAGAAGAACAATACAAATACAATAAAAAGAAAAAAAAAACAAGAAGAAATAGGGATAAATGAAGCCAGACAGTGGCTGGGGGAAGCCACCGGAAGCCAACAAAAAGAAGAAAGGTGCAGAGAAAGGGAAAAAGATAAGCATAAAGAACTCTCAACCTGACAGATAAAGAAGATGAAAACATAGTTATAAGCACCAGAACACCACCTGCGCAAAATAGAATGCCTCCTGCGCAAAATGTACAAGAACCCCCGGCTCAAGCTCCCCCACTTTACC
>NW_018129396.1:0-1988 GCF_001952655.1 Monopterus albus
GAATTTCTTTCTACAGAGCTTACGTCAAGACACTAACACCCAGTGAGCTGTGAGCTGGTTGTGCTCAGCAGCACAGAATGTTGACTCCCAGAGACATGAGGTATCCTCAACAAGTATACAAGTTCCTGTTTGTGATCTCAGCAAAACATCCACATGGAAGAGAAGACTACTCTGTTGTTTGAAACATGAGGCAAAATCTATTTAATCCACCTTTAATTTTCTAAGTGGGCGAGCTTTAAATGCTCCTTGCCTGGCCCAGGCACCAGGCAAAGAGCATTTAAAGCTCCGTGCATTTAAAGCCTCCTCTGCTCCTCGCTTGGGCCATCCTCCAGAACTGTTGTCTCTGCTGCCTGCCTGGTTTCAAGGTTGTCTTCCAGAACGGCAATCTCTACTACCTGCCTGGTTTTGAAGCTGTCCCCCGGAGTAGTCCTCTCACTTCCCTGCCTGGTTCAGTGGCCGTTCTTCCAGTTGGTCACTTCAGCTTCTTGTCTGGTCCTGAGGCCGTCCTCCTGGGCAAACTCCTCCATTTCCTGTCTGGTCGGGAGGTCATCCACCTGAACGGCAACCCTATTTTTCGTGGGCACCTTTCTGGACTCTGACCAGTTTTGGACTTTTGTAGTGTGGTATTGTTTGTTACCTGAAACATCACTGACACCGGGTTGATTTCTGTGCAGCGTTACCAGCTGTCTGTCCCTGATCTGCCAGCGATGCTGTTACTGTTTGCTCCAGTCTACTCTGTGCAGTAAAGCTGAAAAACCTGATCTACCAACGATGCTGCCGAGTTCTCAGCCTCTGTCTACTGTCATCATGTTGTGGTAGACATTTCAGCCTTCACCTGCTTGTATGCGACTTCCTGAATTGCCACCTATGCTGATGCCACTTTTGTCCTCCTATACCTACCTCACGTTCCTGTTCGGCCAGTTACTCTGTTCTCCACCTCTGTTTTATTCTGTATATCTGCAAGTACCTGGGTCATCAGCGGCACAGCTCCAATTCATTCTTGTCGGCTCCACTCACCTGTGCACTCCAGGATCTCTGACCACTCTGGTTCCTCTTCTAGCGGCTCCACCAACACTGCTCTTGCCTTCCCAACTACCTGATTGGCCCTCATCGTGGCCGGGGCCACTCCTGACCAGGGCTCATTCCCAACTGTTATTTTTGTATCCTTGTATCCCTACCCTTATTAAAGATGTTTCTAAATTCCTTCCTTGTCTTGGTCTCCATTTTGGGTCCTAGTCCGGTGTGAGAACCCTAATAGCCTCACCTTTTACACTCTTTATAATAAGGTGTGGTGTGTAAATTAGTGCAGCTGGTATCCTTACTCAGTAAAATTCTTACCCCAGAATGAGGAGAAGAAAAGCAAAGCACACCAAAGTAATCCCCAAAATGGTGGCTGACCCACTGCTGTGAATGAGAGCTGAGGCCACTCAGGGTTGATACTGGACGGTGGAGGTGACATAAGAGGGCACCTGCTCACATGACACTGGGACATCTGCTGGAGGACAGGAAAACAGGAGCTTGCGATGTCATAGCACTGTTCACTGCATGTGCATTAGCTGCTATACCCCTCATTTTCCTCACATGGCTCTCCAGGTGGCTCTGGACCTTAGCCACTGTCCACTCTTCAGGAGCCTTCATTTAAAATGACAGGGAGAGTGTTGGGTCAGGACAGTGGCTAACAAACATCATGACAACCTCAGCATTGGGATCCTCCACACATTTACCAGGACTCTTAAGGCCCTCATCAACAGTGTCAATAGACTTGTTAAGGCAGATCCAATAGTCCATAGCATTCTCACCAGCTCTTGGCACAGTATTGTAAAAACCTCTCATCGGCAGGTTAGAGAATGTGAGCTCACTGAAGTTACGCTTTAGGATGTCAAACACAGCAGTAATTAACTCACCTCTTCTCAGTTCAGGGCGGCAGCGAAGTGACACTTTAACCACATCTCGGGCTCTGCCTGTTAACCTGGACATTATCAGTTCAT
>NW_018129396.1:2119-3285 GCF_001952655.1 Monopterus albus
GATTCAGAAATTAGTGCAGCTGGTATCCTTGCTCAGTAAAGGTCTTACCCCAAAATGAGGAGAAGAAAAACAAAGCGCTAGAAAATAATACTCAAAATTTGGTATCATTTCTAACCTATTTGGATAATGTATCTACATTTCCATATGTCATATTTATTTATTTAGAAAAGACATTATTATAATCTGAGATCAAAAAGGCATAGTTGACATTTCCTTTTAAATACTTAAATTAAAAGCTATAACAATGCACAATCTGTCAGATATTTTTAAAAAGACACTTTGCAGTGCAGTATTATCATACAACTCTTATTAATGGAGGTAAAGGACTTACCCCAAGAAGATGAGAAGAAAGTCAAAACTGAACAAAACATAGGTCCTGGACATGTTGAGCATCATTTCAATTATCGGAATAATTTATAGTTTAATCTCTGATCAGACTGAACCAAGCCAAAACAGAGATTAAACTAAAGGTGGTTTTATAATTGAGATCCTGCAGTACTGCCGATCCAAATGGTCACTTATATCCTGCCCCTGTGCTTTTCATACAGATCAAGCCAAGGGCGGTATAATCACGGGCCAGCTTTTGAATTCAGACAGCAGGCTGGTGATGTGCCTAAAATTGGCTGTGACCTTCCGAGTGGTATGTTTTTGTAAAACTTCAACTTTTGAGGAAATTGTAATGGAATAATTGTAATTATAACCAAAAGAAGCCACAGTAAATGTGCAATCAGGCTTTCTTGAGTTGTAAGTACTGGACTTACTTAGTTGGTTATATGTAACATTTCTCAGTGACAGTGGTTGGTTTGTGTTTGATGCAGGGTTTTATTCAATTAATATACAGTCTTAGAGCTCCCTCTTGTGGGGGAGCTTCGTCATAGGTATCAAACATGCCTTTTTCACACATTTTTTCAGACCATATTATGAAGCACTGTCTTTCACTATCGTGTTGACTTGGATGCAATGTGCCCAGCCATTTATTTAAGAGTTGATACAAAATAGCACCTGAAGAGCCAGGTTTGCATTTCTGCCAGTCCTGAATAATATTACAATCAGCCAAATTGAAGGATATTATTCCACACGTGACACTGTCCGTTATGAGAGGCTCTTAGGCCCAGTGAAAATGGCCGACCTGCGAAGATCCAAATCTAAATGTATTATTCAAAAGA
>NW_018129397.1:0-3285 GCF_001952655.1 Monopterus albus
TACCAGGTTGTGAGGATGCTGAACGCTATCCATTACCTCTGCCCCTAAACAATAACCCACCACAGAAACAAAAAACAAAAACAAAAAAAAAATACCTCTGCTGTTTTACCTTCTGTTATGTTATATGTAAATCTAAATAAATTCAGTTATTCCTCTGCCTGTTTTAGCAATAATACTTGTAATAAATAATAATAAGTTTATTTATATAGGCTGCCGATAAATCTAAAAGAACAAGAACAACGGGCCGCTTGGCATCTAGGGCCATAGTGATGTCATTATGGACGTTCAATAGAGCCGATTCGGTGCTGTTAGGTATTTTTAGCCAGATAGATATTGGATGCAAACAAGCACATGCTTGTATATCTTCAGTTACTCATTAAAAGGCTCTGCTGTAAAACATAGTTTCAGCAGAGCCTTTTAATGAGTATTGTGGTTTTGGATCTTTCACAACCACAATATCTCAGTTAACTGTAAACCAGGGAACACCCTGCGGCAGAGACTGTCTCCACCCGAAGGACAAACCGAGGACAGTGAAGTCCAGATCCTCGCCAGAGAACATCGCTGGTTTGAGAGAGGTGTTAAGGAAGCTATTTTCGTAAAAATAGAACACCCCTCACTAAACAGGGGTGGTGGACTAAAACACAACTTGTCTTCCATCTACAACCCGGTTTTGAGATCTCTGCCCAAACATGCCCACCAGGACAATAGGCGTCGGTTGACAGGGGAGGATCCAAAGACAGGTAACGACCCTCACTGATACTGGGCTGGGCTGTAACGACTCAGTCGTTAATGGACATTGTTGGCCTTCTAAGGACTGAAACCACACCGAGGGGGATAAATATCTCTGACTCAACACCAGTCAGTCAGAACTGATGAAGCCTCTTGGATGAGAGGTGAAACGTCTTCAATCTAGAATTCCAAGTCCAGTTGATTTCCAAGGTTATTTCGGTTGCGGTTTACTATGACCTGGATGACTGAGAATCTGCACAGATACTTAGATAGAAAAGGCAACAGAGAACTGCCAGATGCTAGCAGCATTGATGGCAAGGCTCGCCAATTTGGAAGTTGTTGTGGAAAAATTATCTTTTAAAGCTCAGTGAGTGTAAAATACTTAACATCAACTCTGAGAGTTATTACATATTTATTCCTGCAGGAAGGGGCGATCTCTAAACAGAGTGACTAAACCAGTCTGCTGCAGGGAAGCTCAATGAACAGAATGTGTCTGCCCTTCTTATACTCAGCATACAACAACAGAAAAACAGATGCTCAAACAGATAAAGGAAACAGGATACCAGTTCAAAAAGGACACAAGCCATCTAGTTCAGCAGTTACACAAAGGCATGCAAAGCATGCAATAAATGGCCTGGGGTCACAGCCATACAAATGAATGCATAGAATGAAATGAAAGTCACAGGTAGTAAACTACAAAGAGTACTAGACTACAAAGCATCAGCTAATAAACGTTTTAAAAAGTTCTGCCATACAATTGCCACTACAAAGCGCGGCTCCGCACCATGGAGAACAGCCCGTGTAGCCAGTGACGGGCCTCCTAGAAGTAGCTCAGCCCAAGCAACGTCACCTGTTACGTCACTCGCCCTATAAGACAGACGTTTCACTAAACCCTGCCGGGATTTTTCAACACACGCTCCGAAGCATCTCCACAGTGCGACCCATCACTACTTCCAGTGGACTTTTCGATTCATAACTTGTCGCCTTGTTAGCGTCTGCTGTCTGTTGAAGAATTCATTTTTCTGGTTGTTTTTCGTTCGCTTCTCTGAGAACAAAATGCCTTTAAAGTTTGAGCTGTGTCCCGGTAGAATGATCGGGGGGAACCATCCCTGCTTCATCATCGCCGAAATTGGACAAAATCACCAGGGAGACATTGAGATTGCCAAGAAAATGATCAAAATGTCAAAGGTAATGAAAATCACATAGAAAAAAATGTACTGGTTTAATTTGAAAGACTTTTTAAAAGTCTCGTGCAACCTTACCCAGCTTGCATAAGCGTCTTTTTCTAAACTTAATTACAAATTGACCTATTTAATATCCTGCTCGCTGTACATTCTCCTTCTGTATTATAACATGTAAACAGCAAGTGTGTTTATCGAGTTTGGTGTTTTCGTTTATAGTTGTTTTATGGACCATTTATATGAAAATTGCTCCAAAAGTAATAGCATTTGTGAGCACTTTAGTGTAATTTTGAAGGAAATTGATTATTTTGGCTGCCTATAGTTAGTATATGTAAAGATAGTATATGTGAAGATAAATTAAATTTATTATTATAAAAATCCCCCTTTGTCACAATAAACAGTTTTCACATCTACAGTGGCCATAAAATCTAATTGAATGCTATTTGCTTTAATTTTAGAATTAATTACCTTAGGCTTACCTAGTTTTGTGCCACAAACTTTAAGTGCACATAATAAACACAAATTAAATAAAAGACTTTTTGAAATCTTCAGTATGGTTCCTCCTATATTTTTCCTGTCCTGCTGTTTTTAACAGGTACGACACTTTCTGAAAAGAAAATAAAGCCAATGATTTAATGTGTTTAATTTTAGTGTTGAGTTTATAAGTGTTTGTTTTTTATTTACAAAGGTTAATTCCTTCATTAAATTTTGTAATTTAAACCTGAATAAATATTAATTCATTGTGTATTTATTATGTGTAGGTTTTGCATATATGGTGGTATCTACTGTTGCTTGTATACAAACAAGTTGTATTTTCACTTTCAGCTGACTAAGTTTGACAAAATATGTAGAAATTGAATGCAACAAAAATAGTGATTAAAGTACAGCTTACCAAAATAAAATCTTATCACTCCTTGATTTTTAATTGTTTAATTAGGACAGAAAGGTCAGACTTTGCTTAGACAAAAGTCTTGTCGCATAACAAAATAATGTACAGTACAGAACATAAAGTCATGGTGCCGTGGAAAAAGAATTAATATTGTGTATGACTCCCATTAGCTTGGAGGACTGCATCCATATGTCTTGGCAATGTCTCAAATAACTTATTAATGAAGTCATCTGGAATGGCAAAGAAAGCATTCTTGCAGGACTCCCAGGGTTCATCAAGATTCTTTGGTTTCATCTTCAATGCCTCCTCCTTCATCTTACCCCAGACATGCTCAATAATGTTCATGTCTGGTGACTGGGCTGGCCAATCCTGGAGCACCTTGACCTTCTTTGCTTTCAGGAACTTTGATGTGGAGGCTGAAGTATGAGAAGGCGTGCCATCATGCTGAAGAAATTGCCTTCTCTTGTGGTTTGGAATGTAATGGGC
>NW_018129398.1:0-123 GCF_001952655.1 Monopterus albus
TAAGGTTTGTTTGTTTTCATGTATTTTAATGTTTTACACCTTTAGGATTCAGTAATCTAGCCACAGGGGTTGCAAGCCAGTGACTTCTGCGCCGGTCCCCAACCCAGATAAATAGAGAGGGTT
>NW_018129398.1:611-3283 GCF_001952655.1 Monopterus albus
TTGGTGAGGGGAACAAAGGTGATGAGGAGGTGATGGGCAGGTTTGGTGTTAAGGGAAGGAACCTAGAAGGACAGATGGTGGTGGACTTTGCTAAGAGGATGGAAATGGCTGTAGTTAACACCTATTTCCAGAAGAGGGAGGAACATAGAGTTACATATAAGAGTGGAGGTAGGAGTAGACTACATTCTATGTAACACACAATATAGATACCACTTCTCATCAGAATTAATTTGATAGATCGCCCCGCCCCCTTAGAACCATTCCGGTTCCTAGCCCCGCCCCCAACCAATCACAATCGTTCTTTCGGTTCTTAGTCCCATGTGGCCCCATGTGGGTACCCGTCCAGCCCCCTGCATCTGTTGACAGAGATAAGGAAGTTGTGGTTAGCTAACGGTTGACCGCATAACTGTATAGAATTGTTTTAAAGATATCTGATGTAGCCCCACCCAGCATATGGTTGTACAGATAAGTATATAACGAATTACTGCAGTTAACTGTATAACTGTATAGGATTGATATTAAAGATATTGGTTGTAGCCCCACCCAGCATATGGTGACATAGATAAGTACACAACTTGTTTTTGATAAGTTTGAATGTTTCTTACTTGTTGTAAAAAGATCTATTTAAGAGTGATGGAGTGTAAAATAAAGACCTGACATCGACTCTGCAGGATATTGTTCATTTATTACTTTTTGTACTGAAAATAATCTCTATACAGAATGCCAACCCAGTCTCAGGGTGGAAAAAGCTCAGTGAACAGCATATGACTGCGCTTCTTATATTATAACATATATCGAAACAGATAGGGGGGACACATTACCTTTTTAGAGCAAGAGATCACCCCTCTGTCCAGGTCACATCAGTTTCATTAGTCGCAAGTAGTTTTTCACCGCCTCTCAGACAGGCCGTTTTTCCATCTGTGAACATAGATAGCATAGCACATGTTTTTGTCAATAAACGTAACAAGATCTCTGTCACAACGTCTTTGTAAGCAGAACCCTTGTCTTATCATCAACGACAAACGCGAGGCTTACAACGAGCCACATCTGTTTTAGCAGTCTTAAGGTATGCAAGCTTTACTTATTATAAGTAAAACAACAGCCACAAATTCCATTATAAATAGTGCCTGTTTAAAGAGTGTTTTTGGGGTGCGCAGACACGTACATCAGCATGGGTCAAGGAAACCCCTTGGACTACGTTCACACTGCGGGTCTTAATGCTCAGATCGGATTTTTTACCGAAATCCAATTTTTTTGCGCTGTTGTTCACACTGTCATTTAAATGCGACTGCCATCTGTCTCATGTGTGAACGGGTATACGGCCCTGAGGTGACCCACATGCGCAGAAGAGCACGTGCAGACGCAGCGTACTGTGTTTACGAAAATAAAAATGGATACGGCTCATGATAGCATGTGCGTAGCAATGTACCAGTTAATGTGCAATTGAAATAAAGAAATAATAAGAAGAATGTCAAGAAGAAGGAGAGCACAAATATTGCTTATGGCCTCGCCTCCTCCAGCGCAGAATTGTTATGTTTGTCGCATTTCATGCGATTTTTATGTCATTGAAATGCGACATGGCCGTTCAGACTGAAGTCACATTGCAAAACATCGGATATGTATCCGATTTAGGACCATATATGAAAGTGGCCTGGGCCTGATTTGAAAAAATCGGATTTGTGCTGTTCACACTGTCATAAAGACATTTGGGCAAAAAGATCGGATTTGGGCCACTTCAGCCTGCACTGTAAACGTAGCTTTAGTGATGCGCTGAGTGATGATAGGTAGAAATTCACCCCAGTACCCATAAAATTATGTCCACATTGGGTGATTAGGCATTTCACAATTTTTACCTGATGCTAAAGTAGCATAGAAACACAAGATACAATGCCTCCTTAGTAAATAAACAACAAAGTCAACAGATATGATATACATTTTAGATTTACTGACTTACACTTTCAGAGAATTTCGTTATCTCAGATGACGCACAGTATAGATACCAGCTTTCATCAAACTTATTTTGACAGTTCTAGGTGAAAGGTTATCCAATCAGAATCGTTATCCTGCCCCCAAATGAGGGGAGTGAGTGGGGGGCAGACAGCTATTTGAGGGCATATGAACAAGCTTTACGTGAAGAACAATCACTCAAGAGACTGAACCGCGAGGCGACAGGTAAGTTTAAAAGAATCATTTTTAAACTATATATACACCTCACGTCAAAAAAATAAATATTAGTTCTCTATTCTCTAAAAAGAAACCGGCAGTCTGCGTGATCAGGAACAACAGCCCCTAACTCAGGAAAGTAAGTATCGGCAACGGTTAAGCTTGTGTGACAATATGTAATAAAAAAGGGTCTCACCTCGTGTAAAAATAAAGTTTTCAATACAGTTCCAGACTGTGTGCTGCTTCAATGCACTGAAGACTCCAACGCCGCCCTTCAGCAAGATCATGCAGCCACATACAATTTGCTAGACAGCAGGGAACAACAGAATCAGGACACTGCTGAGCTTCAACAAGCCCTGGAACAGCAACAGCAGCAGCGCAAGCAAACGGGCCCTGAAGAACCAGCACCCCCTCAGCCCAAGGAAGAAAATCGCCTTCGGGCAAAACTCCTGCGTCCTTCTTCTTCATCTTCTTCCTATTCATACTGTAGTGGTTAGCAATAAACAAGA
>NW_018129399.1:0-3283 GCF_001952655.1 Monopterus albus
CTTTATAACCCACTACTGGTATTACATTAGCAAGCCATCTGACTTGCAAGCTGCTGCCAATAACCCAAATGGACCTTTCATATACTTTAGGATTTATCAGACCTAGAATCATTCATCAACCAATACTACATTCACTGTAGTATGGATAATGCCAGTACAAACCAACAAGATATGCCAAAACAAACGGAAAAAGACCTCTTCGACAGATACAAGCGATCTACAGCCGACAGACAATGAGGTCAGTGTTCTTGCATCATCAATAAAAAACTTGATTTACTGGTCACACTTAATATAATATTTGAATTTTGTAAGCTTTAGTTACTTTCTATACCTTGATTTTCCTTGCTTATATATATTACAACTGTATTGCTGATTGTCAAGAACTACTGAGTAGGAACTGTCTGCTAGAACTTTGTGGAGACATAATGTCTGCATCTTTAATTAACCAGATGGCATATTTTGCATCTTCAAATAGGCCTGTTTAGCATTTTACAAGTTCTGCTTTGTCCTGTAATAGCCTTGACAGACAAGGTGTCTGCAGCTGCAGACAACCAATTGTCCAGTATTCATTGTTAGCTACTGCCTGATATCACAACACTCACACACCTGGTTTCTAGCACATCTCAGTAAGCTGGCGTGGGCAGAGGTTGGCCTGCTCATGCCAAGGGCCAATAGTATTAGGATGCGTGTAAAGCCCAACCTCTGTACGGGGTGGCCTCCGCCCAAGAAGATAAATGTGACCACAGATAATAGCTCGGGGCTCTTTGAGGATGGAGTTCCTGCGGAAGTTCTATCGCTCTGAGCCCAGCGCTGCTTTGCCTCACATGTGCCCAGACCTTGAGTAAATTTTCTGTTGATTTTATACAGTTCTCTTCTGTCTTCTCTTCACGTGCTTTCAACTACCGTATTTTCCGCACTATAAGGCGCACCTAAAAGCCTTAAATTTTCTCAAAAATCGGCCGTGCGCTTAATAATCCGGTGCGTGTACACTGAGTTCCAAAATCTGTAAAAATGTTGTTGTGCGACTTTGGTAAGCGTTCCGCTTGATTGACTGTCAGACCATTTCCCTCTGACACAGGGACGTATTACGTACACTACGTACGCTGGCAGCGATAAACCAGTCTACACCGGTCTAAGGCTCCCCGAAAATGGCAGCAGCGAAGAGACATGGTTACGAGGCACAATTTAAACTTCAGGCTATCAGTTATGCGATTGTAAACGGGAATAGAGCAGCTGTGAGAGAATACAAAATCAACGAATCTATGGTTCGGAAGTGGAGGAAGCAAGAAAATGAAAGTTAAAAAGATGAAACAGAGTTTCTGCGGGAACAAAGCTAGGTGGCCACAGTTAGAAGACGAACTTGAACGATGGGTTATTGAACAAAGAACAGCCGGGAGAAGCGTCTCTACAGTCACCATTCGACTGAAGGCAAAAACGATAGCACAAGACATGAAGATCAAAGACTTTCAAGGAGGTCCGTCTTGGTGCTTTCGTTTTATGAAAAGGTGTCATCTCTCCATCCGCGCAAGGACTACTGTGGCGCAGCAACTGCCAGGGGATTACAAAGAAAAGCTGGCCATCTTCAAGTCACCGGCAGAAGACTAAGAGATCGTCTGGCAGCGAGGACACACCAGCGCCGTGTTTAAGTATAGAGCAGTTAATTGAGCGCAGGTGTGCCTCGTCGCCGGGAGCGTGTTCCTACGTGAGCAGGGGTGGAGTCGCTGATAGCCCCCGGTAACAGCTGCCGAGGTGCCAGGGACGGCCTGATCCGCGGACGTAACAGGAATACGACAACTGTAGCCAAATTCCTTGACACAGCGGTGTGTGGTGGCCCTTAATGCAACGAAGAACAGCTTACACATATCTGCTCACATATAAGTCCTATATGCAACAAAGTAACTGCTTACACTTCAGGGAGACTCCAAAAGGGGGACTTCGGTCCTCCCCTGGTTGGATGACTTGTCCGTCCCTGGTGATCAGGACAGTTTGGGGCCCTGTCTTGTGGTTATCTGGGTGTGGATCGGTTTTCCAATACAGAAACGCAACTCTTCACCATGTTTGATCGACATGATACTGGGTATAACACATTGCATTGTAAGGATTGGATTTCAGGAGTTAAAGTTATTTTTCTACTTATTATCAGTATTATTTTGCTTTTATAATGGAAGAGTTCAGTATGACTATTTGTCTGTGTTTCATTAGCAGCTCCATGTATCAGTATTAACCTAGCTCTTATGCATGCATCATAATCATAATTTTCAGCTTTGAGTCAACTAGTAGTATTTCTTGTCTTCTTGGTGAAATGTGCATAAATCGATTGCAGAAATAAGTGTCATTCTGGAAACCATAGATAAGATGCTGTTAATTTTGTACCGGTCACTCATGTCTAAACCATGAGTAAGGGGCTTTTTATCACAGAATTAGAAAAGTAAGTGAAACAGCTAATTGCATGTCTACTTACACACATTAAGGGATTCCCACAGGATATTAACGAATGGTGTAAAAATTCTCTACCCAATTATGGAACAACACAGACAAAACAATAAACGAGCAAATGCCATTGTGGACAAATTATTCATTGAAGGACAACTGTACCGAGACTCTAACGTCACTCCATGGCTCTTCTGATGTCCCACATTACATCTGACAACCAGTGACTGTTGATTCTTATATTAAATAATACCTGACCAGCATTCTCGCCATGTATATACACACATAAAAATATCTCATACGCCCTCCTACAAACATCTCTGGCCTGGACATTCCTTTGTTGCCATTTCTGTTGCACTGTTTGTTGGTATGTGTATTTGTCTGTTGTCTTTTTGTTTTGGGCCTGTATATCTTTTCTTTTTTCCTTCATTTTTTTCCTTTCTTTTTACCTCCTGTTTTACATTTTGACACGGTGTTTTACTTTCAGTTGCCCTCAGCTAACAAACACCTACATACCCACATTCACACACACATACACACACACCGACTCTACATCATTATTTACTTTTCCTTGTTCCCAGCCCTTCCCCCCCAATATCTCTCTTCAGAATAGACTGTATTTCATATTCAAAATTTTTAACAAATAATCATAGAGTCACTTAAATTAGTATCATGGAATGTGCGAGGCTTCTGGACCCAGACCAAAAGGATTAAGATCATTAACCACCTGATGAAATTAAAGGCAGATATATGTTTCTTACAAGAAACTCACCTAACAAATCCTGAATCACAAAACGTCACATTTAATCAACAGACACACACACAGGCACATTGATTTGCTTCATGTTTTGAC